>NW_028186623.1:5163039-5305471 GCF_003343005.1 Rhea americana | reverse complement strand
AAAAGCATGTAGAAATGTATGAAAAGTGTTATTCAAATGAATAAATAATGGTTCTCAGACTTTTTTGCCTGAAGAACTGCATACACTTTGCATAAGCCCTTGCACTCACAGGCCCGTGTTCCTAACCCCTGTACGGCAAGCAAGGGAGGGAAGAGCAGAAGGAAAGGAGCCATTAGTAACACTTCCAGCCAGAAGYCCAGATGGGATCTGAAGCTAAAGGATGGGGGGGAGACATGGCTTATGGTTCAGTCTGCATGAAGGGTGCATCTGCTTTTGTCTCGAAAGTATACCTTGACTTCACCTGCCAACTATATGCATCCCAMGCTAAATGAGAGCTTCCCCTTATTRAAGTGCAATGTATCCTAGTTTCCAGTCTAAGTGAGGCTTCACACAGGGAAGCCAGCATCTGCTGAGCATTTGCACTTGTGTTAAAAAAAGGAAGGCAGCACTTTTCTGTCCTCCAAAAGCCAATTCAGTGCTGTTGAAGGGTAAAGCATACAGTGAAATCTGAGCAAAGCAGCAGCACGCTGCAGCGATAAGCAGGGATATACACAGTTGCCATTAATACTGTCACTGCTAAGAAGGAAGCTACATCCTTCTAGCACTGACAGCAATAAAGCAGCTTAAGAAGGGAGGCTGCAGGTCCTCTCTACCTTGGTGCTCCCAAAGAAAAAGCCCTGCTTCAGTCTGACCTGCTGCCAGACTCTCCAAAATGCAGACTCCCTTCGTATTATGCAGATCAGGTTACAGGGCCATGACACGTCCCTCCAGCACCTAAGTGGCTTCCCTGCCCCAATTTTCAGAAGGTGTTTTGTTTGTTTCCTGATCTAGCTCAAATTGAAGGGAAAGCAGCTATTTATCATCACACCACAAACGGTTATGCAAAGACTGGAACTTTCCCCTCCTGTTTTCTCCTGCACATACAGCAACAGCAGGCCCCAGTACCAGATGCCACGTGTATTTGGGGGTGCCACATTTGCATATTTTACCCGTGCACAAAGCTGTAATATGCCATGGTACATTATTCATCAAAAAGAAAAGCTAGCACAACAGGAGCTCTTCCTGACAAAACTAAGAGAATTCCCTTCAAAACCGTGCTGGTTTCTGCTTATCTATAACACAATGTGTAATACATACAATGTACAATCTATAATTTATAATCTATAATCTATAAGTACAATGCMTCTATAATATGTTATTCTATAGAGGCTGAGATCGATTTCTGGAAGGACAGTCTCTCACCTACTTTTTTCCAGTTCCTGTCCATTTCAAACATTTGGCAACTACTTCCTATCGCGCCCTTGCAGCCTCAGTCATAGGAGGAGATTTCTCAAGCACCCAAGAGCCAAGCCCATTATGTAGGACTAGATATGCAGTAAGGCTGAGCATCTGATTACATTTATGCAAATGCCTATATTTATTAGCATAACAGGAAGATTGTTCTACTGCCTGCAAAGAAATGAGCCCCTTTATTCAAATAGATGTGTCAGTTCTGAGCAGTTAATAAGATCTATTTGTAATCCATAGGTATGCACGATAAAATCAGGATATTTAGCACTTACACTGGCAAAGGAACTGCCAGGAATATTGGTAGCATGCAACTTAATGCAATCATTAAGAGAGATATTTAAGTACTCTTCAGGGTAATTCTTGGCAGCAGCAAGAGAACCCAAACACGCTCAAGAACTGCATTCCGGTTTTGGCTGCCAGCTGTGTTCATCGCAGGACCCAGACCCCTGCAAGGGCTCTGCTCCATCGCATCAAAWGAGATCCCTGAAGGTGCTGGGTAAAGCAGGGCTGGGCAGAAGAGAAAGCGCCACCATCACCTGCTCTCCARGGAACAGGCTCTCGGGGACCTGCTAAGGCTAAACGTACCTATTGCCTTGTTTTCAGTTCCAGACAGCACTGCAGACTTGGATAAAAGTTCCATTGGACACAACATCAGCCTCAGCCTCCCATTCTCAGCTGCTCCCCAACTCAAGGCCTCAGATTTCTTTAGCTTGGTTCCTATCAGCCTCAGAGGAGAAAAGGCTGAGTTGCCCTTAGACAGTGAAATCTCACTCTCATTTGCTTTCTAGGGGAGAGCAAACTGGGCAATTGCATGCAGCAGCTTAGCACAATTCTTGCCAATTGGTGTAAGGAGGAACCAGGAATACCAAATGCAGACCCAAATATACAATACTTCACAGCCTCCCATCATGCTTGCAAAAGTGCCTGGGAGCCTATGGTGGACCCTAGAATTGCTGTTTTCATTTTCCCCTAATTGGCTGTGAAATTATGTTTGCAACCTGCTAGAATGCCCACTTAGACTTCTGGGTAGCAAACAATTGCCCATCTGCCAAGAGGTTTTCCAGCCGACATTGATATAAATACAGAAATCAGTCTGCTATTCACATCTGATTAACAAACACAGACTCTAATTAGCTCATGTGATTAAGATTCATTTGAGAAGTCACTTCAACACATACATAAAGCCATCACTCCTTTAGTCAGTGCYGAAGATGAGGAAGAAGAGCAGTCCTGTCTCACTCCAACTACGTAAAGAAAAGGGATAAAAGTTAAAGGAGAGTATCTGGGGATCAACAGGTCAAAACCCTGTTWCGTCAGTGCAGTTTTCCTGCCAAGGAATTTGTTAGCATGTCCATAGCACAGCCAGTGCTGGGGAGAAAAGCTGTCATTTCTTACCAGCTCGCTAGAAACGTGTAACCGTGTTCTCTCCTGCGCGCAGCAGACGACACAGGGCTTGAAGCCTACTCTTAGCCCTGGGTTTGAGCAGAGGTGCAGCACATGGGTCTTCCTGCAGAGACACGGGCTGGGCCGTGAAACTCCCCGCCAGGAAGGCAAGACCCCGCRTTCGGAGCTGCTTGGATGCTGTAATAGTACCTGCTTACAGCAGGAGTATGCTACAGACCACCGCAGTTCTCCCAGGGACCTGAACACTGGGAAAAGTTGTTGTTTCAGTGTTGCTAAACAGCACGCTGCATGTTGTTCATATGGTTCAATGCAACAATTACYACAATCAATTTGATTTGTAATGTATCCTGTCTTATGAATCACTGAGTTATTAACCTTAACAATGTCAGTGAGCTGCTAGTGTAATTGAGTCTCAGCTAATTAAGGTTTGGGGTAATTATTAAGAGCTGCTTTGTACACAGGAATATATTAATACGTTATTGATGCTATGTGATTACACCCTTGCACTGTGAAAAGAATTCAGAGTGACTGTAGTAAAAGATATAAACCCAGTCCAAGTAGCCTCTAAGGACAACGGGTGTGCTAGCGTATCGATTACAGTTTCCTTATATTGCCCTTATCGTATTTATACAGCACAGAGTCATGTAACAYGGTAATACAGAACTTCCATTCGTTGGCCTCTTTCCTTCCTAGGAAACTGATAACAGAAGTTTCTCGGTTAGTACACTTGGTCCCAGTCTAGCCCAAGGCTGTGAATGCCAGGTAGGATAGGAGCACTAAGATGGGAGAACACTACATACAGCTTTCTCTATTCCTCTGCTTAATTTATCGGAAAGGCACAATCTGCATTCTGCTGTATTTTCTCTCTTTAGGTGGGTCATTGAGTGTGTTATCATTGAGACCTCGTTAGCAGTGGCTCGTATGAACACTTGAGCGGCATTAACATTTTAATTTAAATTAAAATGTATTCACATTCAAAACAAAATTTTGAAGTGGCTAAAAATCCAACAAAAAGAAAAACTAACAAGAAAAAAAAAGAACTGAAACCTCAACAAAAATGTAACAGAGATGACAAGTTTTGTAATGCCCTTCAAATAACACAAAATCTGGAAGGATTTTAGAACCGTAGCTGTATCAACAGAGCAATCTGCTTTGTCAGTTGTACAGTAAAATTAAAAATATCATGAAATTCTATCTGCAAAAGAATCACCTGCACTCATCTAAGCTGCTTCCAAAGGGTCCCAACTCTGCCAAAGGAAAAGCAGTAGGGGTGAAGTAGAGACAAGAGAGTTTCCAGGAAAAATACAGTATTGGAGTTTAGTGTATTAGTTTTTCCTTTTTAATACTAATCTTTATACTAACATTTATTATGATAGATTGCATTCCTCCTACCTATGAGGTTAACTAGCCTTCTCCTAGGCCTGATATTTAAACTAGTGCCACCCTTTTCTGTTGAGAGACATTATTTCTCAGAATAAACCCACCCCCCGGTCTAAGACTCGTGATAATGAATCTAGCTATAGGAAAACGAGAGGCAATTTTTCACCTGCTGAATATGATTCTACTRTCGCTATTTGGAGCAGAAAATCTCCCATTACCTTGGCTATGGATAGCATGCAAAAAAGATCATTTCATTTCCCAGGCAGGGCTGCATTTGGGAAGATGTGAGATCAGCTAGAAGTAAAAATATTTATGCAAATATTGCTTCCCTGGGCAATCTGTATTTTTACAGCTCTCTCTTCACCACAGATAGAGTGCCTGACTGCCAGCACTTAGACTGCCACTGATCTTCCCAGAGGAGACATCGTTTGCTAACGGCAAAGGTGTTCAGTGTCACTTGCAGGTGCTAAAGATTCTTTYGAGTTTGTTTGGTCTGTGGATGGTGGTTATTTTTTGCCCCAGACCAGGTCCCTGGGAACAAGTCAGTTGGCAGCACTGCCCGGGGAGGGGTTCGCAGCTTGCAACGCAGGACAGACCTTCACCTTAGGAAGCAATCTCATTACGAGGGAGGGGATTAGGACGAGCTCTCAACTCAATTACGATGATTTCATCTGTCACCGACACCGAGTCCTCATTTCCGGCAAGTATATTTCCAAGTGACATGGATGGGCCCTGGGAACCATGAAAGCTGGGGTAAGTAGGAAATTTAGAAAATGCCCTTTCCCACTCTCTTTTGACCCCAGTGAGACTCTTCATCAGTCTCTGCTAATCACCATTGCTAGGAGAACATATAAGAGAGACACTAACTTTGAAGAAAATTGAGCATTTCCAATGAAATTCAGAAGCAGGCTTATATTCACATTGCCTCCCTGAGTAACTGGAGTCATCTGGATAATTAGTGGAGCTGATGTTCAAGCACATAGCCAAGGTAAGACTGTTTACAAATGGTTTTGATGAGAGACGTTTTCTTTTCCTTAGGACAGACATTAACCTTGCTACAGGCTCCCAGAGAAACAATTAATGTTAGTAAATAAGGTAAGCAAAAACTGTCAGAACAGATTTCTGTTCTATAAGTAATCAGCGCCTCAATTGCCTATGGTACTAGTCAGGTGGAATATTAATATCCTGTTACAGTAATGCTTTCTAGGCTTAACTGAGATGCAGAATTCAGTGTGCTATTTGGCTCTGTAGGAAGACAGCTTGCTATCCATCAAAGAAAAGAGGTAGCATATGGAAGCATTACAAGTCCTGCTGAATGGAAGAGGGTCAGGGTGGACGCTCTGGACCCGATAAACGGAGAGAGGAAGCCCTCACGGTCTCACAAGCAGAGTGCATGACAGAGCCTGCACCTGAAGCAGCTCACCTCGGTCCTGTTGCCTCTAAGAACAGAACTTTCTTAAGGGGCTTTGCCAGAACCAGCAAGTGGCTTTGAATAGCCCTAGAGTAACATCTATATCGGGTGACACATGGAGGCACTGTCTAATTAGGAAGAAAAGGAATCATTTTCCATGAGTTCCTCTGTGATCTCATCCCTTGGGAAGCATGGAAAATGTCAGGGCCTCCTCACTTAGAAAGCAGCGCGTTGTTCCTCCCGCTGGCTGGCAAACACGGAGGTGAGGCACAGGTCAAGCATGAAGACGGGCTGCAGCAGCCCGCGTGCCCCAGCAGACTCCCCTGCGTGCAGAGCGTGTCTGCCCAAACGTTCGCCACCCAGCCCAGGGACACCAGCTCCAGGTGAATCCCAGCTTCGCCGGTCACTGGCCTGCCCGCACTCAGTCTCAAGCATCTCTAGCAGTAATGAAACACATTGTCCCTAATAAGCAGCGACATGGCAATTTTCTCCATCATGTCAGTTGTCAAGACGGCCAGCAGATTCCCCTCACAACCTAGGACTTCACTGGGAACCTCCCTGAGACCTGTCGTGGAGAAATAAATCAATTATGGTGCCCAGCATCTGCAATCTGCTACGCAGCAGCTGCCCAAAATGGTTAACGGGCTCCTGCCCTTACACTGAATTACGGGCCAGGGCTGCGAGAGCCACGCAGGGCGAGGGAAGGGTTTTGCAGGGTGACGATAACGACTGCGAGGCCTTATTAGCACTTCTGCTCAGCGTCGACAGCCTCCCCAGGACGACCGGCCGTGGCGATGCACGGCTGAGCGACGCGACGGCGTTGCTCCTCTGCAAACGGCGCTTGTTCCCGTCCACGGAGGCGGGCTGCCAGCGGGGCTGCTCTTGGAGCCGGGCTGCTGCGCAGCACCGGCGGCCGAGAGGTTGTCCACCGCCAAAGCAGACCCCAGGCCAGGCACYCGGTTTCCTGCTGTTGCAGCGTTCTGGTTTGATTTAAGAAGAAAGGACAACGCTGATAGAAAGCATAAGGGAGGTGGTCTTGTGGGATGTATAATCAAACCAGGCACTGAACGATGTTCCGCTCTCAGAGCACGGGCCAAGTGATCCCACTCAGAAATTTGCTCTTAATTCTCCAAGTCCTACTCCTAAAAACAGATTTTATTTTTCTCCCTTTTTATTCTTTGCTTGTATCTGTTGTTTTCAGGGGCAAAAATGTTTGTATAAATATTTCATGGTTTAGAAATCCGTCCTGAAAATAAACTGTCTAGAGGGTTTGAAATACTGGTTTCTGGGGACATGTTTTTTGGCCAGAAACAGGCTGGGTAGTGCTGACATGGTAAGAGTTAAGCAGCTGTCACTGGAATTATGGGCTTTAATTTTGTCTTTTCCTCTTAGCGTTCACTTTCCGACACAACTAGCCACTTGCTACCTTTATTAGTGCAGTTGGTGGGCAACTTTCCAAATCAATTAATGTTATTGTTTCATTTCTTAGGGCTGTAAAAGCACAAAATTTACAAGAAATATGAAAGGCTATGAAGTATGCCATAGAACGATGGCAGAGACGGAGAGTAATTAGATCAGCTAGAGCCACTGAAATCCCATCTGCTGAGCATGTTCCATTAAAATACCCTTCTCTTTGCTTCAAGAAATATTATCAGCTTTAATATCACAGGAAGGGGGAGGAAAACACAATGGATTTTCCTATTAATGCTTCTCAGATGCATTTGAAGGGGAAATTGCAAACAGCTTTTCTATCCTGGGGAGTGTGCCTGTTGGAGACGGTCTCCTAAGCAGGGCTTGGCATGGAGGTGGTGAAAGCAGACCTCTTGCAGGAAGTCATACTGACAGCGGTTTGGAGTTACCCCCTTCAAACAACAGCACAAAGCAAAAGTTAGAGGGCACCCGGCAAGCAAAGCCACGAGACGTCTGACTGCATCCCTGGAAGTTTCATCTACTGTGATTTACTTCTGCTGGTGGACAGATGCAGGGGTTAGGCTGGTATCTGAAACCTCCCTGAGACCACCACTGGAGATATGAGCACATGCAGATGTGTAGGGAAAAGACCATCTTCAGTCTGGAGACTCCCAAGGCCAAAMAGGACCATAGCCCAGGTTAGGCTGGAAGGGACCTCTGGAGGCCTGTAGTTCAACACTCTGCTCGAAGCAGGGACACCTACAAGGTTAGAAGAGTTTGCTAACTGGACATGATGGATAAAAAGCAGGCAGGAAAGCAGGGGAAGTGCTGGGCCAGGCTGGTGTCTGGCCACTCATCGGATGAGCTGCCTCCCCTCCTGGTACAGTCTCAAAAGCTGGAAAAGTGATAAGAACAGTAGGGAGCGTTCACAAGCTATTACAGCTCCGACACCTACAGCTTCCATTCATCTCACCCGCAAAGAATAAATAACCGGAGGGCCTACAATAACACTTACATTGTTTAAAGTAAATTACGAGCAAAAAGAAAGAGCTGAGCCCACAGAGATGGTGGAAAGCATCTCTCTGAAGGCAGGATTGAAATCAGCCACCCCAGAATCCTTCAGCTGAGCTTGTCCCCACATTGGCTTCTAGAGGGCCTTTTGCATCCTTGTACCTTCCTTCCTCACTGGTAAGCTGAGGGAATGATCAATTTTTTTCCTGCCTTTAGTCTTGTCGGTCTAGATTATATTTTGCAGTAAAAATCCACGATACATGATACCACAAGTCTCATCTTACGTGTGTGATTGCATAATACCATACAAGCAGTGCCTGTCGGATGTCACAGTAAGCCAAGTACACTGTGTGCGTCCGCACACGTACATATGTGTTACGTAAAGAACCCATATGCTTTTTCACACTAATAAATCCATTTTGCCCAAAACGTCATTTAGATTACAGGTTGCAAAATTCTATTCTACTATTCTAAAACTCTCCTTGATGTTTCCATTTGAAAAAYACTCTTCAGTGCTTGTGATGTACCTCACATCTGATACAGCTGCAGGCTATCGCACAGCAACTACATCTTGTTCCAGAGGTAGCTGCTTTTCAACCCGTGTTGATGTCCTCTCTTCATAATTTGKGTATCTGGCTGTACGACTCACTCAATCCTGAACCTTTTTCCTATGACCACCAAGAAGTGAATGAGCTGCAATAGCTATTTTACTTGTTGTCATCTTTAATAATCTAATTTTTGACTGCAGAGGCAATTCAAGCAATTCAAGGATGATGAGAAGGGACAAAGGGGAGATGTGATATGTTTARTATTTTGCTTATAGTCTTTTAGCTTCCTATATCTTCAATGAGTGACACTTTTTTTCTTTCTCTCCTGAATCCACTTTAGCAGAGGCTAATTAGCTCAATTGGATCACCAAAACCTCCACTGCAGAGTTCACGGCATCATTAAGCCCTGGGTCAGGGGGATTATCACCAGCAGTAATTTTAATACGCTGCAGCAGCCAGCAAAGGTAAAAAAGATACCTAGTCATTTGTGATCTTCTGTTCCTAGCTCAGTTATTTATCGYGTGTGGAAGGAATAAATTGTGGAACAGGCTCAGAGCAAAAAAGGACAAAGATTACGGGGAAAAAATTGACTGGGCATTTTAAGTATGAGCTGCTTGTATCTGAATGTCTAACRTTTAAATTTTACAATGAAGCGATGCTTTAAGGAGTTCTGTGCCAATCTGTGACAGTAACRTTAGGTTCGTCTGAGCCGAGGTGTTGGAACGGAGCAGCGACTCAAGGACATCTGTGTGTTGTATTGCTAAGCAACCCCATCCTCAGCTTTGTGGCCTGTTATTATCACTTAGCCCCGTTTCAGGAGCAAGCTTCAAAAATTAAACGCCTGATTTAGGGCAGAGGATCAAGGAAACACAAACGTTAATTTCTTTGAAACGGCGTTTGCAAGCGGCAGCTGGTGGAGCAGATCAGAGGGAACAGCCTTTTGCAGTCAGCAAGTTTTCCTCCCGGATGCTCAGCGCTCAAAGCTTTAGGATTATCAGATTGCAAGAGGAAAAAGAAAGACCGAGTTTACTTGCCAAGAAGGGGAACTCTGCACGCGCTCGCCCTGCTCGCGTGGGAGCCCCGGCCGCGCGGAGGCAGGCGAAGCTGCGCCCCCGGCCGCGGGCTCCCCGCGGGGCCGCCCGCCTGCGCCCCCGGCCCCTCCGCGGGGCCGCCCGCCGAGGCCGAGGTCCGGGGAGCCGGGAATCGGGCGGCGCCCTCGGGCTCCCCGCGGCTCTGCGCGGGAGGCGAGGCGCTGGCTTTCGGACGATTGCAGCCCTCGCGGGCAGAAGCTGATTCAAACTGCACCGGAATAACACGAAACGAGAGCACCCACGCTCCTCTGAGCAATGAAGCAACTCCTTCCAGTGAAGCAACGCTCCTTCAAAATTTTGCCTTTAAATAAATCATGCTGACCTCCTTGTATACAAAAATTCACTCGGATAATCTTTCTTCTCCTGCACCCGGCACCACCCATCCCATGCAAYGCACAGCAGCAGCCAAAGGGTTGAGGAGAGAGGTGCAGCGACGTGCGAGGACTCTAGAGCAACTCTTTGGGCTTTTCTGAAGAGGAAAAATACGTGTGTGTGTGTATTTATTTATATAGACGCACACATACATCCTAGGTTTAATACTGGAAATACTGGAAACCACACTGCACTTATACCAGGAATGAATTTGGTTCTCTCGTATCGTATTTTATGCTAGAAGGAAAACAAGGGGAAAAAAAAGATGTGAACATTTTGCCCTAATATTGTCAGACAACTCTAGTAACCATGGCAACAGGAGGAGCAAACGTCTCCGGGACTGTGTGTCTGGTAAACATAATCTCTGGTCTCCCGTTTATTATGTTATTAAATAGCAAGTTTGCGCTGAGCCCTAGCACAATATATTATTCCGGTACYGGTCCCAAACGCGGCAGGCACAGCCAGCGGCGCGAAGGCGCCTCGCGGGAAAACAAACCCGGCGGCTCCCGCGGCCGGGTCCCCCTCCGCCGCCCGCGCTACGCGGGGCGCAGGGCCGCGCACGCCGCCCGCGGCTCTCGTCCGAGCCTCTCCCGAGGCTGCGGCAAGAGCCGGCGGCGCCCGCAGCGCCGCTCCGGTCCCTGCCGCGGCTCGGCGCGCGGGCATCAGCCCCGCTCTCCCCACGCCTGCTCTCCAGATGTGCCACCAACCGTTAGCAGAGAAAATAAGAGACTTCACACTTCTGTAAGATATTGGCCCCAGCTGTTACAACATAGCGCTTAAGTCTTTTCTCGGTTTAAKTTTTTCACTACTCCCCTCGCCCTTGGCTGTATTGCAAAGATAAAACCAGGCGACTGGGTGAGCGGGACACGCAGCGCGGGGAGGCCGGGGGCAGGAGCCTGAATCCAGGTAATGCTGCTCAGTGCTGAAGGCACTTGAGCAGAGCCTTCATCTCCTACAGGCTTCTCAGCTCCCCAGTAGTCCTACCAAATATTATTATTATTATTATTATTGTGGTAGGTTGCTGTTTAGATGAACTCTGAATATAAGCCCCCTTTAAGAACTGAGGGCTCAGTCATTTCCTTTCTGCCCCAATAAGCTTTGTTTTATCCAAGCTCAGGAATTTTTTCAAGCTATAGGCTCCATTCCTTACTAATCTCCTAAGGAGAGCTGTCAAGTTTCATGGTGGGGGTCAAGAAAGGAATGAAGAAAAAATTCAAGCAACATGCAGCCTGCCTGAAAATCCAACTCCCAAACCGAGTCCTTGGCCAAGCTTATTCTCCTTCAGCTGCTGGATGCCATCAACAGACATGGCCTCACTTCAAAGACAGCTTTCCCTGGAAGAGTAAGGAAATGCATGTTCTTCTGCCTTTACTTYGCATTTGCTTTTCTGCAGCAAGTCTGTTTTACAGCTGGCTCCAGAAGGAAACCTAAAATACTCTGCCTTCTGCAGCACTGCCTCTGGAACTATCCTCTGCTTCAAAAACAGAGGTTTGAAGCTGAGCAAAGCTCATTTTTTTCCTGTCTGCCTGCTTCTTGAATGCAGTTGGAGGAGATTCATGTACCACTATTTTTAAAAAATAATTTTTTTTCACACTCCCCTAACAATCAAATGAACTGTAACTTGGTCTACTGCCCTTGTCCTGATATTTTTGACAAATAACTGCTGGGAACCACACAAGCTAACCTGAGAACCAGGCAGTCAGCACCTAGGCCTGCAGCACACTTCCCATTTAAASAAACAGGCTTTCAAGGGAGCCTCAACAGTGACAAAGCAGAAGCAMACTTTCTCTTTTTTTCTCTTCTTTCTTCTTTAGGAATGCACATTTATCCTGGGAAATCCCTTAAAAGGAGTAGATCTAATAGGTTCCAAAAAGGTCTGGACAGCCACGTAGGGCACAGGAGCTGTTAGCATTTTACACAGCACTGCAGCAGCAAAGTTTAATAAAAGCTTCAGTTGGATTTTGCTTTCCTCCATTCCACAGAGGGAAAAAAAAAAAGAAAAAAAAAAAAAAAAAGGCAACCCTCTTGCTGAAGAAGTTTCCCCAGCAGCGAGCTGTTTCCTTTGAAGGTTTCCTGCCCCTTCCCACCAAGCGCCAGCGTCCGCCCGCCGCGGAGCGGAGCGGAGGCTCTGCCCCGGGGCCCGGCTCGGGCGGACTCGGCAGGGAGGGAGAAGGGAGCAGCTCCTCTATGGGAGCCGGGTGCTGCCGGGAGAGGGGGAGCGGAGGGCCCGGGCGAGCTGGCAAGGCGGCGGCTGGCGACGTGCGCGGCCGGCGCTCGAGCGCAGCCCTCTCCGCAAAAGCTGCTCCTTCCTCCCTGGAAACGTGTCCAGGGGGTGGGCAAGGCTGGCCCTGCGGGAAGCAGGGAGCTTAGGGAAAAGTCTCCTACCTAGCCCGCCTGGCGCCCTCGCTCCTGAACAGCAGCGGGGGGGAGGAAAGCATCTGCTCTCCGCTCGCCCTGCGCCGAGGTCCGGGGGTACAACTGCGCTTTGCTGCAGGGCCCCCTTGCCCCACACCAGCTAGGATGGGATCAGCGAGGGGGAAGGTACAAGAAGCTCCATCACGGACGACTACCTGCTGTGGGACCTTCGCCCCGTGGAAAGCGTCGTCCTACAGCAGTGTCACTGTCCAGCAGCCTGAAGAGGAGACAGTTTTGACCATTCCTCCACRCACACGCAAAGGAATAAATGCGCTAGGGCCCACCTGCATTGCCTCACGGCCTTTATCTACATCTCACTTGCTCCACATCTACCTCCAGTCAACTCAGTTTTTTTCCAGGGTGGCTCTGCTGTCATCTGGTCAAGCTGCCACAAAAAGGAGCGCGTAGGCACGCTCATGCATGGTTTGCTTTCATTTTCCACTCCTCCTCCTCAGATTTAAAACCTTCTAATAATCTCATGAGAGGTTAAAGTAGCAGGGATACCTGACAACAATTTTTTCTTTCTGTGGCTTTTCTTAACCCATCCTTTTCTTTCTCTCTTTCATTCCCCTCCTTCCCTCAAAACAAAAGAGTTTTTCTCCTTCCTCAGACTTTTCCCAAGTCTTCCCATTCCCATCTGAATCTAAATTGGGACCACACTAAGATGCCCTACACGGTGMGCATTGACTCAGCATTCAATAGCAAACGTGTTCTGATTTTCTCCCCTTGATTAATTTTGTTAGAGAGGTGAYGAACTCCACCTCTGACCTCCCCTCCCCGCCTGTCAGTTGGCTTTCACTGAYGCAGGCAGCTTTTAAGCAACTCTAGTAACTCAATCATCCCTGCAGAGCCTTTTTGTGGCTGGGACGAGAACGTCTTTTGTCCACAACGGGGAAGTGAGATTAATGGCTCCGAGTGGCCCCCGTGATTTCAATATTCATGTTGCGGGTAGATGTGCTAAAGCTGATGGAATGACCCACAGCATCAGACTGTAACATCGCTAATTAACTCCGCCTACGGTTCTCCAAGCCTGCCCCGCGCTAGCTTCCTCACGCGGAAGGGGCCGGGTTGCCTTTCTCTTTTCTCCTCCCTGCACGTCTCACAAAGTTCAAGCTTTCAGTGCTCTGAGAACAGCGCTCACGACGACGCAGTCCTCGGGGGACGGGCCGCGCGGGTCGGACCGAGACGGGGCACACGTCCCGCGCCGGAGCAGGGCTCGCGCTGCCGGGCAGGCGGCTCCCAGGGGGCCGAGCACGGGTCCACCTCTGGAGCAGGCGCGCGCGTGGCAGAGGCGCGGGCTCACACCGCCTCCTCCGGCACCCAGCAGACGTGGGGAGAACTGTCCTTCTGGGCAGCCCCCGAGGAGCCCAGCTGGGACGGTCTCGCCTCCGGCGTGGGTCCAGCAGGCCCTCCCCACTGACCCGTCCCCTCTACATCTATCCAGGTGTCCGTCCATCACCGCCAACGCAGGCAGAGCCAACCGTTTCTCTAGCTTTTAGTAATTTCGCTGCCAAGGCTGCAGACCCTCTAGGCACCAGTAAATGAATAGAGCTCCTCTCCCATCTTTCCTAATCCACATCCCTCCTACTCTGTCAGCTGCCAGTATTTTTACCTTTCCTCTGGCTCCATGTTGATGAATCTGCAAGCTTTCCTGGCCAAATTAACTCTTGGCTACCYGAACGCTTAAATTCATTGCTGTGCACAGTGGGAGCACCCGGATGGTCCTCGAAACCCCCGCGTTAAGCACTATGCAAACCGGGAACAGAAAGCCAGGTTTTGTTCAAAGAGCTGGCAAAGTACTTAATTCTGTCCAGAGCTTGATACAAGAAGCGRGGACTTTAGAAGCGCTGCCAGCAAAACTTTTGCCTTGGTTTTGCTTATAACTTGTAAAAGCCCTAGGATTTAAAGGACAGGAATAAACAGAAGCGTAGAGAGATTTGCACGTAATTTGTTTCTACTAATAGCGAGGGTGTTCAGGTAAAGGAACAGAAAGACGGCTACTGGGGAGAGCTGACAGTCACCCAATGCATTTGGCCAGGGAAGCTACGTGTCGAGAGGGACTGCTAGGAGAGGTTGCTGAAGCAGACCTCGCTGCAGGGCCCAGCAGCTGGCTCTGCAATCCTGCGTGCCGCGCCGCGCCGCGCGCYGCTGCGCCGGCGGGACGCCGCTGCGGCCTCCCCCAGCGGCCCACCCACGCCGCCCGCCTGCGCGTCCCTTCTCCCGCGGCTCCTGGCTGAGCAGCCGCGTCTCGCTGGGCGCGTTTGCGGGACGAGCGTCTGCCGAGCGAGGCTCGGCAGCCACCCTCGGTACGCCGGCCCGTCCTCTCGACCGCCAGGCAGGGCCGGCAGCGCCTCTGCTAGGAGTGAACTGCAAGAGAACTAAACCGCAACGGGTTCAAGGGCGTTTTTTTTTCCCCTTCTGAATCTTGCTAAAGCAGGTTTAGAGATCTGCRTATTTGCTCGTGCAGAAACCCAGCAAGGGCCTTACTAAGGGTGCAAACTGCGGGGAGGGCACAGGGAGCCTGGTGCTGGCCTGGAGCAAGCAAGGGTGCAGCRAAGAAAGAGGAGGAGATGCCCCAGGGCAAAGTCCAAGGCTCCTTGACAGGCAGCCATTTTCTTAGAAAAACAGTAATCTTCCACCAACCACCTACGGAAAACCACCCCAAATCTTTACGACTTTGCCAAAGGCTTAATACTACCTCTTGCTTCGTCTGTGCTGCATTAAAACGGCATATCTCCTAACAGGAGAAAAAAAGCATTAACTGCAGAACAAGATATCCTGGTGAGATTAGAAGGCAATCAATTAACAGATAAAAGCGACAGTTCATTACAAGGAGGTGCAGTGACCACAAACCCAASAGTGCCAGGGAATAGGCTGGGCCGATGCCAGAGCACACGGGGCGCTGGGCTGCGGAGGGGATTTTGCACCCACCGCCGGCGGTTCAGGTACCCAAACWCCAGCACAGACTCCTGCAGACACCCGACGTGCTAGGGCAAACAGTCTCCTGTGAAAAAACAAGAGGTGGGGTTTGAAAGAAAATGAATTCTAGAGAAGCAGAAATACTGATGAAGAAAGCCTCTTTCTCTGCAAGGAGGTGGAGACAAAAACCTCAGGTTTAAATCAATATTTTGAAACCTACTGACAAATATTTATTTGTTTTGACTCAAGCTGACACATTTGTTGCAATTCTTCTTCCACTACAAACCAAATGCTCTCCCCCGGCACCATTTCTGCTTGTCTCTTCCAGGGCAGCTCAAACCCTTTCAGGAACGTTTTTTTTTTTTTTTTTTTTTTTTTTTTTTTTTTTTTTTTTTTTTTTTTTGAGGGGGTGGTTGGTGAAATGATTCAACCTAAGACTTTTTCAATTAATTTTACTTTTTGTGCAATAGCAGGGGAGCAACAACATTTTTCTGCCAGCTTGAATCCAGGCCAAGGGGAAGTCCTGACCAAGAGAAAACCATTCCTGAGATGAAGCCCTGGAAAAAAAAAAGGGAGGGCAGCTGGGGCTTTTCAGCTGTCACCTCCTGTACTCCTCCTCCATTTCACACCAACCGCAGTAATGAACAACGTGGTGAAATAATTTCACCCAAGCCTTCCCTTCCTCTGAGAACATGGTCCCTCCCTATCTGCAAGCATTTCAGGCACAGATAACACAAATACTGTAATTACCTGCCCAGAGCCATGACTAATGCAGGAGCTAAGATTAGTGACTAGGAGTGGTAACTAGGATTTGTAAGGTCTCTGTCTCCTTCTCCAAGCTGGAGTGGGGCCTGCAGGCAGGCTCATTAGGCAGCGGTGTCARAGAGTGTTTCTATTCAAAAAGCGATCTCAGCTACGATCTCTAATTGGCTAATGGACAGGTACAAATGAGGCCGGTTGCTTTTAGGAGAGCTGCAACAGCAGAAGCCGGAGCTGCAAAGGAAAAAGCCCCCTTCCCCCGAGGAGCAGTCGGCCAAGAAGCTAAAGCACAGACCCCCCCCCCAGGCAAGGAGTCAGGTCACAGCCTGCTAGGACAGACCTGGTTTAGGGGCCCTTAGTCATCAGCACTACTCTGTCCATCAGTACTACTCCATCCTTTCCCACAAAGACGGGGAGCGGGGACGTAAGGTCTTGCTGTCCTGTCTCATGCAGTCAGCAGGATGATTGCCCTTGGCTACTGCTAAAAACAGTTATTACTTAATGTCTTTAGATCTTGCTCAAGTAAAGGTTATGCTGTTAAAACCATGAGCTACAAGAAGTCTCTCCCCCCAAAAGTAACAGCGTTGTGTCTGGGGGAATGAAAGAAAAGCCTCTTCTGCACAAGCCCAAAGACCCGAGCTGCTCATTTTCCTTCCTCTCCGTGGAGGAAAGGACAAGCTCCCCCCATAAACAATTCATCTGTGAACGAAACACCACCGGAGGAAGAGAGAAAGCACTGCAGAGACCTACACTGATCCTGAGTTACTCCTTTTCTATGAAGTTTTAGGGATACGGCTGTGGACGTGAGGGGTGGTGGGGGAGGGGGTTCCCGCCGCGCATCCGTGCGCAGAGCACCTGGGGACGTCAGCAGGGAAGCCCAGTTAGTGCATGGGCCACAGGAGCTTTCTCGCAGGGACTGAAAGGCTGTTGGATCTCCTCAGCCCTATCTCTGTCCAATGGTTCAGTATGCACAGGTATTTCCTAAGCGATGGGATACRARACTACCTACTAAGAAAGGAGACTGAGGTATTTAAGTGGTGCGCGACATAGATGCAGGGGACTTGTCTGCAAGGTGGAAAGTCTCATCCTCGGCTGTTCTCCTTTTTTTTTTTTTTTCTTTCTGGGAAAGCTTCCAAGGTCAATATTTATATTCATATCAAGAGGTTTTGCGAACATCACTTACCATTAACAGCTGGAATCTGGCCACCCAAAAAAGGCTGCAAGACAATTTATTGTCTGGCTGATCTCTGACAACAAGATTGCAAGAGGGAGCTGCCTGGGTCATGTGTGAGTGCACCTGAGCACAGCACAGAACTGAATACTTTTTCTTTTTTTTTTTTTTTATGTGTATGTGTGACTCTACAACATCATTATCCCACTTTCCTTTGATCTGGGAGGCAATGATCCAAATGCGGGTGCTTCCAACTGCAGGCAGTACAGCAGCGATTCCTTGCACCGTAAAGGTGCAATGTGTGCCTTGTTCCAGACCAGGAGCGATGCAGACTCAAGAGTCAGTTCTGCAAGGATTATCTCGTATGAGTWAAGAGACCTGCAGACAACGTGCTTTTCCTAAGCAAACCTGCACAAGTGATGCTCAGGACCTTGATGCTGCATAGCAGGCAATGCACCAACAAGGCCCCTTTCTGCTTAGATTTGCTGGAGTGTTTGCTAATTTATGAGGATAAAACTAATTAGTAGAGCTCATTAGTTTCAAAGCAAATTCATTTGGGCTGAATATACACATTCCTTGAGCTTTTCACGCAAAATACAGAATGATAAATTTGAGGCTAATCTTCCATCTCATGCTAATTCTGAACATTAACGAAATGCCAAGTTTTGGTCCAAGGATAGATCTTGTTGTTGCAAATATCTAGATGGAAAACTTGTCACAGCCTGACAGGTTTGGGGGAAATATTAGTTGTATGATAGATTTTTAAATTGATCTTCACTTTTTTTTTTCCTTTCTTCATCTAGTCCTAGTCAGCCAGGATCTTGTTTAAGACTTGGGCATTGCAGAGGTCTGGGTTATTAAAGTCTACATGAATTGTTTCAGTGTTGTCCTAGTAACGCAGCTTGTGAAGCAGGGAATTCAAGAGTTTTTGCTTGTCTTGATAGGTTTCTACTAGACAAGATTCAAGATAGCAACTATTTACAGATGGGACATTAAACAGCCTCCGAGTTTCATCGGAAGACCAAGCCACTGGTCCAACATCATTCCTCAGAACAACGTTTAATAAGGTGCACCGGCAAGGAAGGTAATGCATATAGGACTGATGCTGGCTGAGATGTCAAAACAGCAGCCCTCAGAGAGGCTCGTTTGGGAGTAGCGCACAGTCCTTCTTGTCCTGTCCAGGCATCTGAAGTGGCAAAGTTCACCTGAGACACAGGCAAAATTCCAGGTGTAACGAACCATGTTTTGGATAGCTTTGTCTATCATATTTGGTTTGCTATAACACCTATTCAGTATATGTATATATACACACACACACGAAGCATGGACATAAAACCACATATCCACATCGCCTGTACCGCATTGTGCAGTACTTTTACTGGAGAGGAGAAAGGAGGAAAGGACTTGCATGGAAGTGTTTTCCTGAATGTCCCACTGAAAACAAGGGTCAGAAGCGTGCTGGAGCCCGCTCACGCCAGGGCACATCAAGGCTGCGCCCTTCGGGCCTGGGCACAGCAGGGCCTGGCAGGCAGGGTGCTGTAACGGGAGAGCTATGGTGAGGGAGGGAAGCAGAAAGTTCAGCAGCTCTGCCTCCGAGGGCTGCTGTTTGCATCACCGATAGAAGAGAGAACAAAAATCTGATGTTTTATTGGTATCAAAAACCTCTGTGGGATCAAATTTATTTTCCTCCTTCTGCAGATGCAGTAAGTTATTAATAGGAACAGCGAGGGTGCTCTGGGGGCAGCTGTTGCAGAGATTATGCCTCTGACTTGAGCTCATTCTTAGCACTTGCTTAAGCCCTCAGCTACTCTCCTGACAAGTTCCTCCCACTCGTTTACTTCCCAGACCTGACACAAACCCTCCTCAGCCTCGAATACGTGATCRAACCCGCACAGGGGGCAAAGGACAYCTGCAGGACACAGTAACATTTCTGCAAAGAAAACAGCCCGAGCTCTGCYGAGCCCCATTCTCGCAGATGCCCCTGCCTCGGTGCCCTCACTGCTCTCCTCTCGCGTTTACCGTGAGCGCTAAGTGGACTGTGGAGACCAAACGTCCTTCTCCTAAGGAAGGACGCGGGGCACCGGCTGCTGATGGGCCGAGCCCCAGCCCCTGCCCTTCCCTGCAGACCCCCATTACAGCACTGCTTCCCCCGGAGATGCTGGACTCRGGAAACAGCTTGGGATGGATGGAGAAGGGGCACTTCCCACCCTGCCTTAAAAAATCCTAAAGCACCTGTCACTAAAGATAACGTCCTCTGCATTAGCAAGAAGCAATATTATTTGATAAGATATATTTTTGCCTGGTTCTTAGAGTGACTGAATTCTTCTGATACGGTATTAAAATGAGGATGAGTAAATAAGAAAAACATCCTTTATTTTGGGGAAACACTAATGACTGTGTTTGGGGGAGGGGGAGTTAATACTCGATGCACTTGTTAGTCTGAAAGCAGAACTGGATTTTTCCTGATCTTTCTCTCTCCTGTTTCTTTAATGCTTATACAAGTCTTACAAGTCAAACTCAAGCCCTTTCAATTTGTCACCATTCTGATTTAATCAGGGCAGCTCTGTTTGAAGAAACTATGCCTGGATCAAAGCCAAGTGTGTGTGTGTATATATATATATATGCCTATATATGTACATATATATATATATATGTAAAGCAAAACAACTTTGCATCGACAGCAGGAAACCAAAGAAACAAACACCAAGAAGATGCCAAACACCAAACAGATGCCAAGAAGTTGCAAACCTCCACGCTGCCTTTGTGTGCAGCCCCGTTTCGCACTAGGAAAGGGCGGCCAGAGCTGGTGGATGACTAGGAAAGCTTCTCACCAGTTCCCTCCCTGCCGGTAAGGAGCAGCTGCAAGCATTACRTGTTTCCTCACCACCAGAGTCACAGTCTGCTCCTCAGTCAGGTAGGATCCAGTCTCACCACTCTRCTCCTCACCACGGAGGCTGAAATATTTCCTTGGCTCTACTGGGGACAGGGGAGTAAACTGTCTTCTCACAGCTGTGGGGCTTGGATCCTCAGCGGTTTGATTCAATTCTTTTTTCAGGTAGAAATCAGGCCTCAGGACTCAATTCCACTTTCACAAAGGATGCAGCTCTCAGATAGCACAGATCCAGCAGCACTAACACTCTCCTCTGTCCTTCCCAGCCGCATGTGCTGCATCAAACCCTCACGGGATACGTCCGTGCCACAGCCAGAGCGGAGCCAACTAGTTAAACTAGTTAGGTGGGCTGTAAGTTATAACAGCCGACCCTTCAAAGTAGGCTGCAAAACTTCCCAGAAACCTGGAGATACACTTGGGCACCTCTCTTGGGCTCAAATTCACATGGGATGCTTCTGCACGGATCAGTCGTACTCTGTAGTACAGAAATACCTGCTCYTCTCGGTGAGAGACCAAAGCAAAACGATGCACCACGATCCGATGCAGCTCTCCAGGGCTTCCCTGTCCTTCCCCACCGCCCACGTAATTACCCCGTGCGTCGTGCGTGTTTTGTGAGCAGGAATGCTGGATGACAGCTACAGGCTGCCAAGAAGGGAAGCAAAGGTGGAAGGGAAAAGCTTGTGTTCAGAGCATCGGGAGGGGAAGCCTTGGCAGGGGGTGAGCGTACACTACGGGGTAAACTGAGCATACAAGTTGCATATCTTCTCTGTCAAAATTACRTCCTCAGGCTAGGAGGTTACCTCTAAGGAGGACATTACGTAATGTTGTTAAATGAGCACAAATCCTGGCTTCTTATGATAAGCTTTTCAACCTGTCAGCTGGAGATATGCATGGTGGTTAATGATAGGCAATCAAGAAAAACAGTATATAAATGCTGTTATATATAAAAGATTTCTTATTAGGGAATAATTAGCCTCTCAATGCAACAGCTTTATTTAACTTTGATGCAATTTCTAGAAGGATTTTTCAGATGTACGTTGTAGTTAGAAGAGATTATACAGTACTGGAAAGCCAATCTAATTTTTTTCACCATTTTCCATCCCAAATTCTTGATGTTTTTTAGTTCTTCAGTATGGATAAAAAAGTCAAAAGGAAGAGACTTCCCTCCTTGAAGAAACAGTGTGAACGAAAAAARGAATGAACTAATCCACAGGAAATTTAGTGTAAAATTGCAATGCCAACCCCAAAGGAAAAATAGCCTTTTATGTCCCTCGCTTCTCGCAGCACTTAGTGCCTCTCAGATCACATTGCTTTAGGATGAGCAGCGTTACCCTAAKTCCTGGAACATCGGCGCTGCTGCGGGTCGTTATCACCGCCGCTTTTGCCACGCGGCCGCTGCAGGGCCCCAGCCRAGAGCGAGCCTCCCGTCCGCCGAGCTGGAAGACGTGGTCCCTGCCTCAGATCCCGCCTTCGGAATAAATAAATCAGACGCGCAGAAAAGAGCGCCGTGACTCAGCCATGTGCTGCATTCAGAGCCCTCGCCTAGACCTAAGCTAGCAGAGCTCGGCTCGCCACGCTCGAGCAGCTACACGCACGTTGCTCTCTGCTCTTCCTCCGAACGGGAGGCATCGCCCGGCTTTGCTCAGCACCCAGAAAGCGCCTGTCCTCTACCAAGCAGGTCCCAGCGCCGGGTACCTCCCCTGCAATTCGTTCGGGCTCCTCGAGCACCTGGCAAGCTGGGTGCCCGGGCGAAGGTGGACGGAAGAGAGGGGACCACAGGTACAAGGCTCTGACTCCTCTCAGGGCTTTGCAATCAAARTACAGGAAACAGCAGATATAGAAGGCAAAAATGTCCCCAGACAGCTCTCAGGGCAGCTTTTCCATAAGACTTCAGTAGCATTTTTAAGATTATTAAAACAGCACTAAAAAAATCCCTTGTCCTGGCAGAGCAAGAGCATTCTGCTACCTTAGTTATGAATGGGGAACGCTAATATGGGCTGTACACCAAGAAACTGCCTCAGCAGCCCTTCCCGCTCGCATCTTGCTAAGATCCTACCAATTTCCAGGCAGAGTCTGAGCTCCTTGAGATTTAGCAGGGCAGCAGATCAGGTTTGTAAGATTAGTCTGAGCAAGTACTCTGCACGCTCACCACAAAACCTTTGTCCTGGACATTTGGCCACTATCTGGGGAGCAGAAATCTGGCTAATTATCTGTCCTCATCATTGCATCAGCCAGAAAACCTGAAAATAGCACYACCAGCAGCTCTCCTCTGGGCTGCACAGAGCAGCGCAAGGCGGATTTGTTGAGAGGAGACATCTGAGCAGCTTCCCCTGCCACAAGTGAAGGAGGGAGGTTTTGCTGGCTGGCCCTCGTGGTTTTGTTTCACAGCCGCGTTAGCTAGCATTGCCTGGCTGGCACCTGGGCGCAAAGGAACCCAATGACCCTCGCATTTTGGAATCCAAATTTCAGGAGGCCAGGAGCAAACAAGGATTTTGCAGCAGGATTTTATGGTGGCAGAAGGGACAACCAAAGAGAATAAGGAGCTTAAACCAACTCAATCACGAGGCTTTGCAAAGCACAGGAAGATTCTGCCCAAATTTGCCTCCTAGCTCCTTGGAGCCCAAAGGTGCTGTTAGCAGAGGCACCAGGCCCACAGGTTTGCCAGCTCATTYTTTTGTGGGTGCCAGCCAGTGCCCTCTGTGTGAGGCTCAGAGCTGGATTTTTCACTTACAAATATAAGTGAGAGAATTCAAGACACATTTGACAAATTCATAGGAACTCAGGCTAGAAAGAGCTGGGCGAGCTTATCTAGTCCCCTCACTGCCCCAAGGCACGATCGTCTTTCCCTGAACCACTGCTGACAACGCCTGCTACCTCATGTGATAAACATCCTGCTGCTGCTTCAAACAATTTATTCCTTGGACTATCCTCCAGCTAGAAACCTTTTCCTAATGTCTAGCGTGAAACTGCACGTGGCTGAACCTGCATGCTGCGCTCCCAGCGACAGCGGGCAAATACACTGCCGAGCTCCGGGGTTCGTCCTAAGCAGCGAGGAAGGAGGGACGGCCACGGCTGCAGGGAGGGCTCGTGGCCACGTCTGCAAGCCACCCATATAAAGAACAGATGTGCACAAATAAATATTTATGCAATTGTTTCAAGTTAGAGTGAGCTGTGTTCCCAACCTTGCAGCTTTCTGTCTTCAGCCAGCACAGGGTTTTCAACAGATCGCACAAAATCTCGCAGCTGACATTGCAGTAAACAACTGACGCTAGCCTTCAGATGCCRTGACAAAGCTGCTGCTTGATCCCCCAGCTCCTCGTGCTGCCTCTACTTGGGGATATGCTGAGGAACAGAGGAGACCCACAGCTGGCAGCGTGAGCGCCGAGATCCCAACCTCGGCTTCCTAGCGACTGTCGTTCRTGCAAGAGCCGAAATAACTATCATCCCCGGCACCTCAGCTGAGCTGTGCCGATGTCCTTATTAGACACTGTAGCAGTTTTTATCAAGCATTTAACAGCAGYATCATGCACTGATTCATCATTAACCAATTTGCCATTAAATGGAAGCAATCATTTTTAAACTCAAAACACAGCCTATTCAGACAGAGTTTTGATGCGGTTCTGTCACTCATTAAAGGATCACAAATTGATGTAGGCAATCATTAAAATGTTGTATTTAATTATTCCACGTACTGGTCACTTAATAGTTCCTGTAGTTACAGAAGACAGATTGCTAGTGAAAAGCAATAGATTCAGAAACTGATGAGACTGGTCACATAATTTTTTTTTTGTAGTACCTGACCCTCTTTACACAAGCAGAAAAGCTCAGCAGCTGAAGCCCTTGGAYGAGCTGGGCTTTTATTCACATCTTACTACTCTACATCTCCCCCTGTTCTGTACTGCAGCRATGCTGCAGCCTCCGAATCCCTGCTCGCCCCGAGGAAACTGCGCAGCAGCCGCGAAACGCCAGCTTTCGGCTCGCTTGCTGCTGACAGCCRCAGGCTCGGTCTGCTGGAGCCATCCTTGCTTTCAGGTGCAAGGCTTCACCTTTCACGCACGGGCATAATAAATAATACTATGAAATTAGTTTCTTACCAAGGGGCTAGTTTAYGAAGACACTGCAAGGGTGTAACGACACAACTCTCTGCTTTCYGATAAAATCCCTGCTGCGCTCGCCACACTCCTGCCTTCCCCAGCCAGCTCCCCGGCCACGCTGCACGCACGTGGTGACACGGCAGGTCGCAAAGGCCTCGGCAGGAAACAGCAAAAAGCAACTAGCCTCAAGAAGGGAAATGCTGGTGACTCACAGTACGTGAAGCTGGCRTCAAAGCCAGCGCTTTGCAGTCACAACACTCGCTGCTGAGCAGAGCAAGGCACTGCAATYGGGAACCGGCGGCCACGGGCTAACGTAACGCCCGCGAAACCCTCCGACACCTCGCGGCAGCTCGTCGTAAAGCTGGGCTGAACGGATCTCGGGAGAGCTCGAGCTCCCTGCTCACGTGCACCGCTCCAGTGGCAATTCGCTCAAACAAACCACAGGTGCAGGACGAGCGTATTTTCAGCACTTAAGCTGTCAGAACCACCGGTGAGAAGCCACGGTTTGGCGCGCAGAAGGCACAAACTGTCCGGCCGCGTTTGGAGTAACCCCAGCTCGCCACCCGCGGGCCCCCAGCAGCTCCCTCGCGCCGTAGAGATCTTGCCACTGACTTTAGCTGGATCTGTGTTTTCTAGTGACACTGTCCCATACAACGCTCCCCGCTGCAGCATCTGCCCTCCTTCAGAAACGCATTAAGCTGCACAAGTAGGTTCTTCACTTCTCTTTCCCTGCGAGGAATAACGCAGGCAATTATTTTCACTGCTGTCTGGATTCACTTTGAWTTTTTCTCCCCTTTAATAGACACAGGTGGCACTTTCTGCTCGAACTGGCCATGGTGCGGTTAAGCAGCGCGCTGCGCGCGGGGGCACGGTCCCACGGCAGAGTGCCGTGCCACAGCGCTCCCGGCGCCAGCGATGCCGTGGTAGGGAAAAGCCATCGCAGGCGGCGGGACAATCTCCGATTTTTCAAACGAGCTGCTCRATATCCTTTTCAATCACACAACACCTAGAAGATAACAACTGAGACCTTGAGCTTGATGAGTTCTTACAAATACTGGTGGAGAGGTGGAGACGGGTCTGTCGGGCGCGAGACAAGCTGTACTGCTGAGCTGACATGCAGCCACGTGCTTTCTGCTGAGATTCCAATCTATTTTGGGAGTTCATCAGTCACTGCAGCAAGGGTCTTTACATGAACAGTCCTGGAGTGACTCAATCCATGCTCATGCTGTCAAGATCCTCAGGCACTAGCAATCACAGTTTAACTAATCAGAAAGGTTTTGCCTTTAAGAATTAAAAAAAAAAAAATCCAACCAACCAAAAAAAAGATATTTAATGGAGTCAAATACATATAACCAGGCGATTTGTTTTCCTGGACTATGGTGCTTATGCAAAGCAGGCATTGTTTTTAAAATGAACTTCTCAGGCTAAAAATATCTTCTAAGTTCATATTATTTTGCATATACCATTTAAATGAACTGGCTTCATCTCCAGCTGTTTTGGGGATTGATCATGTTCAGCTTTTCTCTGTGAACTACTCCATCAGCTAAAACATGCTCAAAATTTTTCCTCTTCGTGCGTCTTGAATTTATCTCTTGGCATTTATRACTAGATATGGGAAGATATTCTGAGAGGCTAAGAGGGGGAAGGTCTGGCTTTTGTCAGGTTTTTCTAGAGCATTGCAAAAAAATCAGAAGCTTTCACTTAACTCCTAGCAGGTGTATGACTATATTGTTATCAATATCTGGTCTAGCTAGCTTAAACGTGGCTTAGCTATGAAGGTACAGCATCAGGCACAACTCAGACCAAAATTTAGACGTGTAATTAAAGCATAGATGGGACTAATTATGTGCGCAATGAACCTCCGGGCCCAACAAACATTCACTGCCTGGCTGCACCAGTAGCAGCCACATTTAGCTCACACTAAATTCACCTCTATCTATACAAAGCTCTAGTTCAAGGCATCAAATTTACAAGAACATCAAAATCAGAATCATTTACTGTAACAAACTGCTAATATTTTATAAGCCGATAAACATACGTGAGTTTTAACTATCATCCATTGGATTTTCCCATACAGTTTCTAGGCTAATTCTATGCTTCGTATAAAGTCTTTAATAATATCCTCTTCTACGTGCATTAAAAGAGACAGATGTTGTTACAGTATAGACAAGGGAAGGGAAGGCAGCACGACAGGTTTGCAGTGGGCGTAAAAGTGGCTTTTCGTGTAAGAGACTGCTGGAGCATATACTTTCATAGACTTTTCCAATTCTTTTTTAAAGTGATCCAGGACTATTAGGACTATTTCACTTCCCATCTTATATGAASTCTAGAATTTTATCCGTTTATCCCTATAGCTCAAATAAGTCAGAAGTTGTCGGGTGAGTCCCCCGTGGTGAGAATTGTACAGCGCTGAACGGCACAAGACACCGAAACGCGAAGCCTGGCAGAGCCGGGGCTGTGACGCGAGGGCTGGCGAAGGGACCCTGGCTCCTGAAGGCGGCCAGCTGCACCGCCCCTCGGGGGACGCCTGCTCCCGCTTCAGCYCCAGGGAAATCACCTGCAGATCAAACCGATGGCAGCCCGTGGAAACGAAGAGCAGCAGAGAATCACCCGGTTATAAAAGGTTACCATATGCATAATAAAACAAAACATTTTCTAGTCTTATTTATTACTTAGTCAATAACCCCACTGAAATTTCACTTTATTTTTCCTTTTTTCTTGTGGGAGCTAAAATTCGCTTATTCCACGGAGACTGAACTGGCAACCTCCTGCAATAAACCCCTGAAGAGCCACAACCTAAGTAATGCCCTGGGCGGGGGGGGACAGGCAGGTACCCCCAGGAGGGCGCACACAAGACGGGCAGTTTGCAAAGCAGAGGAAGAGAGCTGAAAGCAAGGTCTGCGTGGGCAGYGCGACCAGCCCTGGGCGCAGTAAACCTCCAGACTGCGTGTGCGCAGGTTCTGCCCTCGCCAGGTTACTCGCTCTCCAGCGGGCTGAATCCTACAGGGAGCGTAAAGCACGCGTGGGGCAACCTCTGGCTCCAGAAGCCAGGGGCGGACTGAACCTCACCGCCTCGCCCTGCTTATTCTGACCGGCTTTTCAGTAGGCACGGGCACGTTCACAGACCACCCTTCTTCTCCTAACCTGACGCTTCCCCAGGAGTTGAAATCTGGGTAACAGCAGATGGGGGGGACCACAGGATGTGGCTACAGTAGTGGGTTTACACGTGGTCATTTTCTGCTATTAAAAAAGAAAAAAATAAATAAATAAATAAATAAATAAAACAAAACAAAAAAACCAACAACATTGTCTGGTCTCAGGACAGAAAATGTCATTGCAACAGCTTTAATATGGTCATAAAACAATCTTTGAAGGCTCATAATTCTTTCATATAGATATTGTTTAAATATTTAATGCCACAGTAATGATATTCCAATCCTCTCAGAACGTGCGGAGTCGCACTCATTTGCATTAATTTGGAGTTGCTGGCCATTGTGTTAAATCTCCTTATAAAGATGCTACAGACCATGGCTGGTTGTCASTCGGGGCGTTCGTTAATTCCTGCCACAAAGCTTGTGCCAACAACACCGGCGCTTTAGAAGCAGCCTTTATTGCAGTAAGATAAAGTTCATAAAGGAGGCTGCAGGTACCTTTTTTAAGAGGGAACAGCAACACTTTGAATTTTTTTCTTTTTTTAACTCTAAAATGCTGTTTAAGATCCTAATTCATTAGTCATACCAGCCTCTGGGTRTTCAGCTGTCAACAACAAAACATTGGCAAAAACCTGGCTCCTCCATCTCCTTGAAGCCAAAAGCTAGGCATGGTCCCTGCGTGCCTGGAGTCATCTTAGCCCTCAAGTAAGGCGGACCAGAGCCTACCGGGCTGTGCTGGGGCAAGGGTTGCCGTCCCACAGCATGCCACTCTGCCACCTTTCCACCCCAAAATACACAAGCGTCAGTACCAGCAGAGAAGGGAAAATCTCCCAAGGAGGAGCTGGAGCTGGCCAGGAGGCACTGGGGTCACGGAGGGAGAAGAGCATCCCTGCTTGGCACAGAGCTCATGTGTCTTCCMACTAGACATAGGCTGGCAGGCTTCCTGCTTGCAGTTCATAAAAATATATTCTCATCTCTTTCTGGTTTTGACTCTTTGCTATTCTGACTCCCTCTCATTCTCTTAATTTCTAGTTTCCATTTTTCCTCCCTTCATGAAGGTTGGTTTTCCCATGGCAGAGTTTATACCTTCAGCTTGAAAATCATCTTGGAACATTACTAGCGAACCAGGCAGGTGTTTTTGCAATCTTCCAATTCCTCCTTTAGCAATGCATCTTCTGGGACTCTGCTGCAGTTGTTTAAGCAGTCTCCACACCACCGAGTCTAATCTCTTTACTTTTCACTTTGGGACCTAACTTCTCCAAGTGTTGTATTGTTTTGTTTTACTCTCGTTCTCTGGTACATTTGGGCTTGACAGATCTAGTGCATTCAAACTTGAGATGCCAGATGCTCCAGAAGTCCTAAAGCCTCAGAAAAACTAACCAGRGGTAAATTCTGAGGTGCTCTTCACTACTTGGGAATACTGATGAAAACAGCCTGGACCACCACCCCGGAGRAGCTAACACTCTCTGCGCACGCGCTACTGTGATGTTTTTATTCTGAAACTGKAAGAAGCGCTACCACGCTTACGCAGCTGGACAGACAAAGTGCCAGTTCTGTTAGGAAGGACTGTGCAGAAGGTAACCATTCCTGCAGCTTTCCATCTTTGTTTCTTCAAAGCCTAACTGGTCTGCGTTTGGCTCCCTAGGCTTCTGGGCAAGGCAAATAGCTTTGCTAACAAACCTGACCTGTYGTTAACACTTGTGCAAAGCAGAAGTTACAGTAGGGCAGACGGCAGAACGACACGGTAAGGCCACCGGAAAGCACGTTTCTTCCACCCGGTGCTGCTCTAAGATCTGCTAGCACAGGCTGGATTTGCCTGCATGGACACCGCCTGCTATGTGACACAGCAGAGGCGAGAGCCTCTGCAAAGGCAGCAGTTCACTACACACGATGTGTTTGCTTTTGCTGTCAGATAGCGTTATCCAGAAACCAAAGCAGAGGGGGGAGCGGAGACAGGCACCTGTTGGGGCAGCAGGTTATCTCCCGAAAGCTGGAGCAAGACATGGACTGTTCCTGTGGCCCAGCAGAGGACGAGCACAGGGCTACCCACCCCCCACCTGCCTCCATTCTCCTGCTGAGTAATTACTTTCTTTTTTTTTTAATTTCTGTAGAGTCCTTTTTGACTTCGTGTCTTGGAAAATCCCCATAACATAGTGCATGGAGCATGTTCCTGTTCTTGAAACATGGACTGTCCTTTGCCAGTCACCTCTCATAGGCCATTGCTGGTTTAGGTGAAAGACTCGATAGATTCTGACGGAGCCAGAATAACTGAAATGCATCACATAACAGACACAGAGGGAGCTGTTTATCAGGCAGGCAAGCTACTTGCATGCATGTGCAAATCAGAGCAAGGCTTGTCTCTAATTATAACAACCTTAATTTTCCCTCAGATTTCTCCTATAGATTTCCATGTTAACTATGTGAATTCCTCTCTATGACAAATGCATCTGTCTAGCCATTCACTGGAACTTTTATCATCTGCAGTTATTCTTGTTCCATGGATAAGTTCCAACTAAACAAGCATCAATGAATCAATAACCTTGTTTCTCAACTCCCCAAGCTTGGCTAGGGAGCAGCAATCTCAGTGAGAGCCGCAAGCCAGCCTACCGTGGGAGAGCAGCACTCCGAAAGCAGCGGGMGGAGGCTTCGAGTCACGCATGTCGACAGGGCTCGTCCCACCAMGTCTCTTCCTCGTGCGTTTAGAATATCTCCTATACTTTCCACCTCCACTTGCAGGATGAAGAAGGCTTTACTCTCTRGTGTGTATACTGCCTTGGTGGCTTTGATTTGTCACTGCACGGTAGCTGCGACAGCCCTGAAAATCACCATAGCTAGAAAAATCAAGGAATAGTAGTAGAGGACAAATTGTTTTGCTAGACAGTGCCAAGAGAGCAGAACAAGCAACTTCTGCAGTGAAAGGGAAGGGGGAAAAGTTCTCTTGAAACAGAACAGGCTGATATTATGTGTGATGGAAATATCCTTGGGTTTTGCAGCAAGTGACATCAATCTGAACAAAATCCCTCCTTCCTAAAAGTGATTAGGAACATAATCCTATCTTGCRTGCATTGTTGCAGCTCCCGAAAAATCATCTGGCGCATACATATTCTTCAGCTGCGCTCTGTGCACCACGGTGCAGCGAGGCAGGAGCTCCAGTCCCGCCTGACGCTGGCTCGCCAGGGGCACGGGGGAAGCCGCTGCCTCCCCGCGCGCTCCAGGTGCCCTGCCTGGCTGCACCGGGCAGGCCTAGGAGCACGGCAAAGCGCGTGGAGCTCTCTGCGCTTGGGGAGGGAAAGGCGCTGGGGAATTTGTGGAGGCACGTGAGCTGTAACTGCTTGATTGCTACAGAGCAGGGCATTGAAATGGTGCGTTAGAAAGGAAAGATATTAGGCCTCCCTCATCTGCCTTTTCCCCACCCCACTGCCTACGCGTTTCAGAGGGATGAGGTTTTCTCTCCGTACAACATATTCAGAGGTTTTATCTCGCCCATCAGCAGCGTGTTGCCAAACTGTCAGTCTCCAGCTGCAATCTGAGGCTTGGTTTTACAGACATAGAAACACATCTGCAGAGGCTATGCTCACACCCTTGATCCCTAGGCAAGGAGCCCTTAGGAGATCCATGTAAGATCTAACATGTGTGGGAGGGCTTACATTAAATATCTTTCACATGTAGGTTCTGGTTTAGACTTGCACTTTACCCAGCTAGAGCCCATCTTAAAGGTGYTGGAAACAGATTGCACAGAGATTTAAAAGGTTCCCAGATGCAGTCCAGGAGAGGCTCGCAGTGCTGCCACACCTCTCCACCCTTCCTTCTCCCCTGGCCGCCACCTGTGCAACCCCCAGGACAGACAAAAACCAGCCCACCGAGACACTGGCAAGCATCCACAGCTCTAACATGACAGCAAAACACCTCCGCACTCTCTGGGCTCGCATCCCCTCTTTCTCCTTACTGTGCTTTCCTATTAGATTCCCAYACTCATACTTTTTTATTCAGCCCTAGTTTTCTACTTTATCCCCCGTGTGATTTTCACAGGAGGATGTTATCGTAATGGCCTTGGATTGATTCCCTTTCATGAGAACATCGGCATGTTTCTGGCGGCCTCCGCCCTGAGCACGCAAGAACCTTCTGCTCCGCGCCTCAGTCACCAGGAACAGCAATGATGGGCGRTCGCAGTGATGGTGAGTTAAGAAGCCCACAAGACAGAACAGACACAGTTCTGCTGGATAAAGTTGATGAAAAGGGACACAGTGTCTATTTACTTGGGTTTTTTTAGGTTTCCTCRCTCTGAAGACACACAAGAACTGATCAAATACCTGCTTTCCAGAAACTGGTTTATTTGTTCCCTTATCTTCCCTTTTTATTATCTACTTGAAATGTTGTTTTACACTGCTTTAATCTGTTTATCAGGATGAATTTATATTAACAGCAGGGTTGATAAAGATTTGCTAGCAGGTAATTTAGTATCTAGCATCATAGATGCAGTATGTGAAGAATGTCAGTAGAGACAGAAAGGGATAACAAAACTGCACAGCAAAAACATGCACTTTGGGCAGCTGAAGCAGTCACAGCTTCTTTGCATTGTTCTCTCTGGTTTTGCAGAATGCAGACCCGAGGCTGCGAGCTGGCGTGCAAGCCCCCTCCATGCCCTACCAGAAGGGCTATCTGGCAATCCACAAGGCGACTGCAGATTTGAACCATCTCCAGAACAAGATGCTGCATCCTCTGAGGTGCTTCCTTCTCACATGCCAAAACTGCACAGATTCATGGAGCTAGAAAAAAWTTTTTTTTTCTCCTCTCAGTTCCTTATATCTCCAGCACAAGACATTCAGAAATGGCTTCCCCTGACTGTCATATAAGACAGCTCTTAACCTCAGCCCTACCCTAAACCTGCCTTGCTCCCTCCTCTGCCCTGTTTTCTTCTTCTCAGTGGACTCCCTGCAGGCCTGGAATAGATAGGTATGGCTGCCCTAATTTAACACTGCACCGTAACAACAGATTACTCCCTAGGGTCCCCTCTTCTACCTGCCAGCTCCCTGATGTTAAGACAGAAGGTGAATAGTATGCCCATTTCCAGGTAAAGAGCGGTACACCTCTGAGGTACATGGCCAAGGATAGGTTTCTCAGATCTCCATTTAATAGGGCCAGGCAGTTCTGATAGACCATATTTGCCTAATGAAGACCTCTAAGAGTGCTCAATCTTATCTTTTTTTTTTTCAGGTTCTGAGACAAGTTCTAGGCACATTCAGTGCTATAGAAGAGAACAAGAAGCATCCTTTAACTCTAAATCGTAATAAATGTATACATTTGCAATCAGGCTAATCATTATATGATCCCTTGAGAAGTCTGTTGGTTGGCTCAAGTGGTCTCATGCATATACTTTTTCTTCTGCCTGGCTTTAGGATTTCCTCTGCCTCCTCTCTCCTATATCCATCAGTCTCTGGCAGTTTAATTATAAATCTGTCTCTTTTTCATAGCATCTCTATAACTTGCTGCCAAGTCTTGATTTTTCAGTGGACTCTCTGTAGATCTGCAATAGGTTGGTATTGAGACTTTAATTTCACAGTGCAACTTAATGGCAGTAACARTAGACCTCCAAAGGCTGGTGTACAAAACAGCAAGATGTTTTTATGACCTCCTTTGTTCTGCAGTTGGACCTTTTTCTGGCTATACCCTGCATCTCTATTCTTGTAAAAGGAATTTCTGTCCCCTCAGAAAGGCACTTATAAAATGGGGAGTGATATAAAATACCCAAGCTTTCTCCAGTTCTCCTGATACAGTGATCAGATCTGATGGATGCCATCTAATCTATCTTACATGGGCTCAGATCCATACCAACAACCTTTAGAAAAATGAATTTCCCCTCACTTCTCACTGCTAGTCTCACTGAAACGCAATGAAGTCAATAGGAAAGCCTGTGCTGTTTTTATGATTCAAGGCTTCGCTAGGACACCCCTTACAATCCCACTGTAAAGCCGAATACAAATCAGAAAGTATCACCACGTGGTTCAAATACTAATTTACATAGATCTCTTCTCTGCTGAGCCTGTTAGCAGTAAGGGTGTCTGCTAAAGGGCTGCAAAAAAACACAAATGATTGTGCRTGTGTGAATACTTCTGGTAAATTCAAGATCATTTGGTATAGCAAGAAATATTTCAGGCATAAAGTGTTTCTCTGATACAGAACATGATAGGATCAGGAGCCAAATCTGCCCTGCCACGAGCCTGGAGTACCTGCCCCAGGAACGAGTGCAGAAACAGGATCGCAAGAGACCTCTGACGGTTACACAAGAGGCCAAGCCAAGAACTCTTTCTCGGGCTCCCACTCCAAAAACCTGCCATCTCTTCTGCCTTAATCAAGGTGAACGCTGAAGTTTTGGTAAGAACTTTGAGACCCTTTGGAGATGAAGAGAACAGAGAGAAACATTGCGATTATCACGGTGGATTTGGCTTTACKCTCTTTACGTATTTGTATCTTCCACAAAGAAATCCCTTTGGGACCCCCCTGCAGCCAAGACCTTGCTGCATGAGGCAYCCAACACTAACAAAGCTGGCCCTACAGCGTTAGCTCTTCAGCGACTCTCTTGCAAACAAAAACGACCTGATTCACTCAGATCCCCAAGCCCCGCGCACAGGCAAAGCAACCCAGTCCAGCTCTACGACACCAGACAGGCGTGAGCGGCCAGCACAAAGACTTTCCCACAGCAGTAAGCAAACATTTCTTGCCTCCAAACACAACAAAGTCTGTGCTACATTAAAGAGCTTTAAGTGTTTTTAATAACTTAGGGATGCATATGGAGCCCCTAAACTTTTTGCTAGTTCAGGAAAAAAGAATACGCACCTAAAGCTGTTTCAGGTTATTAGATTTTTTTTCTAGGACTTTTAGCTTAAATATTAATATTTCTTTTTACACAAAGTGCTTTACATTTCCTGCTCTCCTGGAAGGCACAAAGCCTCTGACAGAATGTACTGGCTTCAGCACAACTATTGTCTAATCAATGTCAGACAGCGCGTCTAGGAGACGGCTGGTTCGCCACCGAAAAAATAAAACCCTTTCAGCTAAGTTCCTATAGCTGAGCACCAAAGGTTTCTGCAGCCCTACGTTTCTGTAGCGTAGTAAGAGACGAGATCTTCAGCTGATAGAAGTTAATGGATCCTGTCCCAGCTTTGCGTCAGACTGCTGAGATCTGTGCTGACTTGGCTCTCATTTGAAAGGGTGGAAGTTTTTCCACTTCTGTTTGGTATCTGGAATGAGGTAGTATCTGGATCCCATTGACTTAGCTGGGGTCAGTTAAAAGCTCTATTTCCTCCTGAAAAAGTTTTTTTTTTATATATATACACACACACATATACACTAAAGGAACATCCAAAAGTCCTAACTGAGAGAGAAACTCCTGTCTCTAAAAAATTAGCAAATGAGGGAGAGCTCGTGTACCAATGAATTCAACATGTGAGATCATCAAAACGTGGAGGAAAGTTAGATGATTATTATTCCCGTTGCAATGCAAGGCTTGTACAGAGATTAAATAACCTTCTGAATTAATTCAGGGAGTCTCTGACAGAGCCATAAACATGAACTGAGCCATCATGAATGAGAGGCCGATTTGTTGCCATCMAGATCATCCTTCCCAACTTTAAACTTAGCCGTCAGGAGACAGGATTTCTCTTCCCACCCAAGACTCTCATTATAAGTTCGAAGGAGGTGCTAGACCAACAACCAGCATCTCCCACTCTCAGCTCGCAAGATAGAAAGGARGAAAAGCCAGACACATTTCTGGAAGAAAACTGTAGCTGCTTCAGTTCAAATAAAATCGCCCCCAGAAGAAACCCTGCTCAAAATAAAACTATTTAAGAGCTATAGAAAGAGAATTTGGTGGCCAAAGACATATCCAAAGTCTCGCGAGCCAGGGAAACTAAAATCCCAAAGAACTAACTCTGRACATACTTTGTGATGTACTTTTTTATTCTTCCTTGTTTCTACTAACCTATATTTAGATTCCCACAAAAATAGTAATRGATATTTCACATTGATTTCTATTTGTACATGAATAGATTCCACCTCAAGGACTCGCGTTAATTCGTCGGCTGTGCTAATACTAACCTTCTAGGTCAAAGCCCAGAATACTGTTGACTCAATGTATTTCATATGGTGAGTAGCAGCGGCCTTGGGCCAGTCGGACAAGGTTACGGAGCGCCTACTCAGCCACGGCACAAATGCAGAATTTGTTTTCCTTTTGCAGCTGGAGGATAATTTTAGCCCACTTGCTGTGTTTGCATAGGTCTAAATCGAGACGCATTTATGGCTTTTGTCTGTAAACAAGAAACAGAGTTCACACATGCTGCAAGATTCCTGAGAAACAGTTTTTCCTATTTTATCACACTTCAATAATGCGTAAGAAACCATTCATTCTAAATACTAAAAGCGCTGATTCCATTCACACAAGATAGAGGCATCATTTAAGTGGGAAAATGAGATTTAATATAACAGAAAGATGCTGAAGGACAGAAAGTTCATAATAAATGAACTCAGAGCAAGAAATAGTAATTAAAGAATTTTAGAGYAGCATACGCTGTGGGTATTTTTTTTGTGAAGGAAAATTAGTTGTTGATGAGAACTAAAATAYATTTTTAATCACAGTAACTTTAAATAAATTCTTTCTATGTAGAGACTCTCCAGTTAGAAACACATTTTATGTCTTCCATATTCAGTTACGCTGTTTTGATTGCAAGTTAAGTATTAGCACAGTGCTCGGCGTAAATCAGCATGGGGAGCAAAAAGAAAAAAGGAAAAAACTCAGAACTTTTGATGCGACAGGAAGTTTCAGAGAACTTGCCTTCGCAAAAACGGAGATTGTTTCTGACTGAGACAGCAAGGGTTCCCGCTGCACAACCACGAGGCGTTACTCCCTCCTGCCAGGCTCAGCAGAGCCCTCTGCCACCCCACAGGCACTTGCCAAAACCAAGTTCCAGGCCATAGTTTTATTCCCTGCATAGGAAATCATCTTATCGCTTACACACATATGACAACTGCTTAAAAGTATAGTTCCCTKTAGGCTTCTTGCTTTTTCTGCAGGAGAAAGGGGCTTGCATTTCTCTTCTAGTCTCAGTTTTGTGAGGGGATGATGGGACCATCTATCAGACTGAAACACCGAAYGGAGAGTTGGGAACGGAGAGGAGGCATTTTGCCTCCTCGGATTTAGTCAAACAATGAAGGCATCTACAGCAAACCACATACCAACACCAGTAGTTATCCCCCAGGGAAGAGGAGCTCATCGGAACCCAGAGAGGATTCTCCAACTGTCAGGAGGAGGAGGGAGGGAGGTTTCACAAAGTTTTCTGCTGAAAAGCCTTCCCTAAATGGAAGCCACCAAGGGCCAACCAGAATCTCCACCCGAGAGTGTCATGAAAAGAAMTGCTCAAGGGAAATAATGGAGAAAGCAATCTGTTGGAGATGGCATCTCAGGGAAGCCTGAAACAAAGAGAAGTAGAGGGCAGSGATAGGGACCGAGCGCTTGAGCACAAGAAATGCCACCTCTGAGAAGAAGGCTTTTCACTGCCCCCTCTTCAGGCCAGCTCACGGCAGCGTTTCATCTTCTCTCATCTGCGTTTACCACAGCAGCGACCCTCCCCTGCTCGCCTGCTCCACAGGCGTGGGGGTTGAGGGATCTCTGTCCCACCTCGCGGGAGACTCGCCTAGCAGCGAGGGAGGCTGAAGGAGACGGAGCCCATCTCACCAACAGCCTATTCCCTGCCTTCCATATTTCTAAATTAAGGCTCACCTAACTCATAGCTTCGTTTCACGTTCGAACGCTGAAGATGAATCACAGTTTCCGTGAATCTTCCCCCACTGTTGTAAGCAGTAAAACAGTCAGATCATGTTTGGGCATCAGCAGCAGCTTTCTTTGCTTGTTTTTTTTCTCTAAGGGATCTGTAAGGCTTATTTCCAAGAAAAGAAATCAACCTGAAATGTAGTTCTCAAACTTGTGTCATCACTTTCAGCTTCTGATGCTTGCGACCAAGACAAATTTCCCTGAGCAGAGTTTCTAGCACACACAAAATAGAGTCTGTCCCATCAGGCTACTTCAGGCCTTTTAATTTCCTAGGCACAAAACACTGATAAGTATTAATAATACTACCTAGCACAAAGGGAACAAGAAGAGATTGGTTATTACAATTCTATGATAATAGTCCRTTCCTTCTATTTAAAGGAGACAGAAAACAGAGAGAATTAGTAATTTTTTTCCAACAAAAGATTAAAAAACTTCTGACAGATTCTATCAACCAGTTGAGAGAGAAGAGGGTGTAACCATTATAAAAATATCTCCCTGGTGCTGTGGAGATAGTGTTGTAGAAACTCCTGGGAAGGAACGATCAGCCCTGGTTTTCAGCAACGTCACAAAACAGTTCCTCCTCACACAGTTCCCCAAGCTTGGGGAGGTGTATGCAGCAAAGCAGAAAACAACATTTGGAAGAAAACTAGACAGGGAAAAAAAAAGCATTTCTAAGAAGAAAAAAAAATCAGGAAAGCAGATAAGATTTCTCTGTGTTGATATAAAATTCATAGAATTTACAGGCAAGAAGCATCATCCTGATCACTTCCTCATCTGCTACATAATGTAGGCTGTTTAAATCCAGCCTACGATTCCAGCACCAACTCCACAGCTCCTCGTGGAAGGAAAGCACATTTTTCAGATACTAGCTATTTCCATGTAATGGTTTCAAATAAATTGTCCCAGTACAGCAGTTAATTATTTGGAGCAGGAGAAACAAGCCTTATCTCCACCTGGCATTTGTCCAGCTTATTTTGCAGCCTCTTCATCCCATTTTCCATTTGTGAATATGCAAGACCCTTCTGTTATCAGAAGTTTCTTCCATTTGTCCTTGTTGACCACCTCTTCCCATTCCCATCACCTACTGAGCTACACTAACCTCCTTCAGCCAGTGGGTCAGTGTGCTAGGGTCTGTCCAGAGCTGCAGCTGGGCTATAAAGGATTTCTCAGTGTAACAGTAAGGAGATGCAGTAGCAATAGAAAACAKAATTAAAATAGAGGAAAGACACTGACTAAAGCAATCAATGCTACAATGTATGCAATTCAGAACATCACAAGGGCAAAGGGACCAAATTTGAAGAAGAGACAGTAGAAACTGGAAACAGCGCAGGTATAGYGATGACTTTGGAGACTCAAATCAAATTCTAGCTTGGCAAAAGCCATGCACACGTGTTTCATGTACCAGAGATCGAACAGATGCTTAGTATCAAGGTCAGTGCCAGAGATGGAGAAAGAAATGACATGACAGATGTGGGCCTGTAAGGACTGCAGAGGGTGAGCAGATAAGGCTCGCAAAGCCAGGGGAATAACACCCTTTACATTATCTGAGCTACCTGCGCTTCCCCTAGGCCTCCTGGCTGCTCAGCTTACCAAGTTCTCTTGAAGGGCAAGTTGAGAACAGCTCCAAAAAAAGACCTCTCCCTGCAATGGCATCCAGACTGTCCTTGTGTCCTGTCCCTCCTGCCACTAGACAGCCAGATGTCTCCCTGTGACACTCGGATGTGAGCACAACCAGCATGATTACAGCAATTAAGAGTAGCCCATTTAAAGGTGATTAAGGGTTCCACACTGAAACATTTGTTGCATCCTGTCTAGCAATTCCCTTTCAGTAAGGCAGCTGCAGGCTGCACACTCTGAAGGAAGACATTGCATCTGAGCCAGATTTCCACTGCCTCCTTTATAGCATAGGAGCTGTTAAACTTGGATTTCAGTTTCTTTTTAAAAGCTCCCTTAGGAAATTGCTTCTCAGCCTTTAGTCTCTATGGGTGGTCAACTACMACTGGGGCTGCTGAAGTGCTTATGTCTCAGGAATGAAGGGGCCATGCTTTGCTCGGGGCAGGTAAGCTCTCCAAAAGTCCTCCATACCCCGCCTGCCCTTCAGGCACCAGCTGAACACTGCCCTGCACCTCTGAAGCAGCTGCGTTTCACGATACTGGGTGAGTCAATACCCTGAGCCAAAGCCTCGCTGTGTCACCAGGAGCTTCTCCTTAGCGTTCAGCAGGGTGGAACCTAGAGCCCTACATTACACTGAGCCRTGGGCTCCTGCAGCACAGCAGCAGCTTTGGAAACATCATCTGTTTCTTCTTAGCACCAGGAAGACTGCAAGCCATGAGGCAGGTGCCAGCTAGGGAGAGCTACCTCTGCCTCCAGCAAGGCAGCAGCCTGTGCAGCAAGCAGTTGCCAACATTTCTGTGTTTGGGCTGAGCTCAAAGACAAGCAGAAGGGAAAGGAGAGAGGGAGGGAGGAAGAGGAGTGTGTTTGTCTGYGTGGAGCCGGGCACAGCCGTGCGGCCGTGGCTGCCGAGCGGTGCGGATCCAGCCCACGGGCTGCCTTCACTGGAGCCTCCTGCTAGAAGCTCGAACCGCAGCTTGCAAAGCAGAGTGCTGCGGACCTGGGCTGAGCGGGGCAGCAGGCTCGGGTACCAACGGCTGTAGAGCCTGCACAACCCCATGGCATTACTCCAGTTCCGTGCKGCTGCAATCCTTGTCGAACTGCAGGAACACAGTGGTCCATGGGCCTCTTTTTCAGCAGAGAATTGGCTGCTGCCTCTACTCGTGCAAATGGGACGATGCCCAGGGGACCACAACCCGACTGGGAGCAGAACCCAGGCCGCGACTCACTCCCTGTCTCCACGAGGAACATTCCTGCAGATAACCCACTGGAAAACAACCAGCATATTGCAAGTGCTGTCAAGCACAAATAAATAACCGCTTTTAAGAACTCCTCAATGTTACAGTGGCAGGCATAATTAGGCGTGGAATATTGCCACTCTTTTTACAAAATCTTGGAAGGGCAAAGCATCCCCTCTCAGCTCATCACCCTTTCTCCTCTGAACAAGCCATCAGCCTCACTGCATAGATGCCCTTGGCTTAGTTAGCATTTCTGAGGCAGAGATGGAAGGTGCTCCCTTGCTAAGACCGGTGGAGCTGTGCTTGTCACCTGTGAAGGATATGCTGTTCTAAGAGCTCATGCTTGCCCCAAATTTTAGACAACATTTTCCATACAAAGAAAGAACACAGAAAGCTTAAGCTTATAGGTCATATGGAAGCCCTGATCTGACCTGAACAGCAAGGCAAAGCCCTCTGGCAAGCCCTCAAAAACATATGCAAGCATCGAGATAGGATATCTGATGCACTGGAAGTGATTAGAGGTCTTGCACTTTGGGACTGGGATTTCAGGAAGCAAGATCTAATTCTTCTGCTGCAGATTTCATGCATGAACAGAGTAAAATAGACTCTATATATAATAGTGGGATATGTAATCCTTCCTTTCTCCCATCCTTTGTCCTTCTTGCATACTTCAGCTACCAGCTTTTTACAGTCACTTATTTATTGTGACAGTAACTAGTCTGTGGAGAAACATCAGTTTTGGTCATTTTTTCTAGATTTCATAATAATACAATTAGCCACAAAATTTATGTCAGGAAGAATAGCATCTAGAATCTGAGCATCCCATATCTCAGCTGAGCACCCTACATACATGTCACTGGATGTCCCAAGGGCTCCCCTAATTTCTTCCACTCTATTGCTTTTCCCTCCAAACCAGGAGTTTTCATATGAGATGACAAACTGCTGAAAATCTCTCAGCTGCCTCTTGCCTCTGGATTTGTGGCTTGTATGGTATATACACCAGAGTAAAACATACCTGGAGCTGCCCTTGTATTTAGCACTGCTTCTGCTGGAGTTTCAAAGCCCTGTGCTCCTTATATATATACACACCAGCAGTCAGTGAGTTAGTGAAGACAGGCAGAGTCCTCTGCAGACTCTTTTGCAATTGCACTGGTGAAAAGCACTCTAGGAATAACACAGACTGAGCCGCATGAATTATGTCCGATTGCCAAAGTAACACAAGGATTCTCGGTGCACACAGAGCAGGGGCCAGGGCTCAGAACGATGCTCTGGTATCATTAACTAGGAACCAGCCAAATTCCCTTGGGGATCTTTGACTGCTAAATATTGCTGCTTTTACCTTTCTTTTCCTGGCAATGGCAGAATGCTATCAATCCAAACTGTGGAGGATGTCGACTAGGAGGAAAAGGAGTTAAACAGCCCAGGAAAAMCTGCTTATGCTGTAGCTCAGACACATTCACCCACTACAGCAAGGGAGCTGAGCACATTTACAGAGTCTGCTTTGTTTAATGCTTTGGAGGAATCACAACCAGACAGATACCATGGGTATTAATGCTTTAATGAATATAAGCACAAATACAACAGGAGATAAAAATCTACTTGGTCTCCAGTATGATAGAGTTGGGGTTATGGAGCCTCATTTGAGCAGAGCTAACAGCTCTAAACAGATGTTTGCTTTCACAGCACATCTGAGGGAGATTAAAAAGCATCATATAATGGATTCTCACGGGCCAGGTCCTGAAGAGGCGCGCAGTCACCCAGCTCCACTAAAGGCAATAGTATTAGATTCACGTACACTAGTTAGGTACCTCGGCTAGCATCTCCTAGGGAGTGAGCTAAGACATATGGCTAGTTATTTTGCTATAAAAAAAAATAGGTCTTTTTTAAAAATAAGGTGAGATGCAGGAAGCCTTGATAACTCCCCTGGCTGGTGGAGGCAGATTTTCAGAGCTTCTGTTCTGAGACACCCAAACCATGTGCTAGAAATGAACAAAGTTCCCTCCACTTGAAATCTGCCCTCATTTCTCATTCTCCATGTTGCTTAAACACAGAAATGAAAAATACAGGGTCAYGGTAGGGGAAGAACCTGCTGGTCATTCCAGGAACTACATATCTGGCACACACTAGGTTTATTCTCTCTCTATTYAAACTGCATTCAGACCTCTTCTACTGGAGTCACATTAGAGCCCCTGCACTATCCTTTAGCCTCAGAAAACCATTTATTTTATGAGCTCAGAAATTAAGGTAATTTTTTTTCTAGAGGCTGTTGGGTCACAGTGCATTGATAGGATTTGAATGTCTAACTCATTTTAAGCTCCTGGCTAGCTTCAGAGCTGCTATGTTTTTATCAGTTCCCTTCAGCAGATTTCTTCCACCACCTTTTGATGTTCCAGATCTCCAGAAGTTTGGTCAAACTAATGCCTCATAGCCTGGGTCTCAGAATATTCATGCACACCCTGTTGACATCGTCAAATCCTGTTATTCTGTGAYTTAGCCATTGCAAATGTGGCTACAGTGGAAGGAAGGGAGAACACTTGCTTTTGCCAGTTCTTGTCCATGATTTTACAGGGTGCACCAAGCCAAACACAATCTGGATGCCTCTCCCCGACTCCGAGTCTCTCATAAAAGTGATGGATACAATATTTACCTATAGCACTTCCTCTTAATTACACAGAGAAGAGAAACAGCCTTAGAAAGGAAAACAATCTTACATTRCCAAATCCTCTTCCCTCCAAGGACGGATCTGCCTTTATTTTCTTCCCAGGGCTTGCCTTGTATACAGACTGTGGTTGCTTACTACCTTATTACAAGAATAAACATGAAAAAGCAAGAGTGAAGAAGAATAGAGATTATTTGTATTCAGTCCAGCTCCACACTTTAAAGCAAGTGATGTATAGTCATCTTCCTGCACTGCATCTGTCTTGCAGTATCCTGCTGCTGTCTCAGGCTGGGAGAAAACGGCTCTGCCTTTTTCCCACATGAGCTTCAGGTGGAGGGGAGACTTGCAAACCTGAGGCTTTCTAAACATGCCTGCACTTAGCATCATCTCCTTAATCCATACCTGCTATATACTAGTCCCTGTGATGCACAGCCATTCAGCAAACAGTCTCTGGGGGAAGCGCGGCTTGCTTTCATCAGAACTGAGAGTTCCCAGATTTCCAATTCCCTATATTTGCAACAGTTTGGCAAGCAGGAAATCAATTCCTTACCACCAACAACAGACTAAGGACACCTGGCTCTCTAGCTTTCAAGTCCCTTTCCAAATTTTACATGCTCCATGCCAAGCTAGCTACCACGGTGCAGGAGTTGCTCTTGTTTTGATATGCTCATTGCCCGCTAACATAGATCAGACCTGCTGTGTCAGCGGGGTTAGTGTCCACAGCCCCAGGGAGTGCATGTTTTTCTGCTCCCACATCTTTGCAGAGTCGCATTATGATTGCACCGCGCTGTTGCTTGCACTGGCTRGGTGTGCACACCTGCCCCGTCCCCGGGGAAGTAACAGCACCAAATACTCATGGGCACTTGTGCACTGGGGATGGGGCAACTGGCAGTTCCCTGGGTGTTTTTACCCTGAAGTGAGATGAGCTTGTCTMCTGAACAGCACATCTGGTTTTGCCGTGCTCTTAGAACTGCAGCCGGTTCCCACGGTGAGGCAGGACTGCATCCGGTTACCATAGGAACCGRGGCGGCTCCGCACACCGCGCGCAGCATCTCCCGCGCTGGGACCGGCGGCGGCTCCCACGGGCACTGCGGGTAGAGGCCCGACACGAGCCGAAGGCGGCGGCAGCCCCCGAAGGCGACGCGTGGGCACACCGGCGTGTCGCACAGCCGCCGCGAGAGCTCGTCCCAGCGGACCGCCGGCGCACGTGCCGAGCGTTGCATYGGCTTTGCCGTCCGATGAGCCCGTCGTTATCACACCTTCCCCACCTCTGGGGGTCGCAGGAGGAGCCTGCCTGCAGCCTGCCACCTTTATATGACCAGATGAGAGCACACCAAAGACCCCACTGGACCCAGACAAGGCTTAAAACATCAGGAACAACCAAGCATAGCAAAGCAGCATGACTGCAAGCAGCCTAACATCCCCTGGAGGGGCAGGCACGCGTTTTGAAAGCGGAACGGATTGCAGAAAAAAAGCACTGCCCTGACGAAGGCACTCGGTGCCCTTTAAGATAACACRTCAGTGCTTCCCACAGGGATTTAAAAGATTCATCAAAGCTAGCAGATGCTTAAACAGTGAAGGGGAATACAGCAAAACACRATCACTGAGCTTTGCAAGGGAGGCCACATCCCATTTCTCCTTTTTGCCAACTACTGTTCATGAAGATGTACCTACATATACATACAACTGTCACAATGCATATTTGTGACCTTATTTGAAGGACCTAATGTCTAAGACTTAAAAGAAAATCTAATTTCATTTGCAGGTAGAAGATCCTCCCTGTTCTTGATGTTCAGCTTCCAAGACCACCGCACGCTGGCCCTGCAAGCAACGTCCTGCGAGACTCAGCATTTTCAAGAGGAACCTTACAAACCRGCTCTGTCCCCCAGCAGAAGGGCAAGCCGCGGCTCACGTTGCCCAGCAGACCCTAGAGGGGCTCGTGGCGAGGACGCCCGCGCCAGGCCGAGAGCAGGGGCTGCAGCCGCAGGGTCTGGGCAGCTCTCCCAGCGACGCGGCGGGGAGGCGATCGCAGGGCCCGCTYGTCGCATCTATCCGCGCCCCGCGCGCCTCGCTTAGTCCTGCGTATCCACAGACGCGCCAGAGAAATGGTGGCATTTGGACTAATTAAGCAGATTCTTACCACTGCATCACTGAGGGTATTAAATATTTATGTGCAGGGACTTCCGGAAGAGAAGCTCACGCTCAAGCAAACGCTGTGCAGAGAGAGCAGGCGGCAGAGGGCTCAGCCGTATGCTCGTGGCTGCTGTTCCTGGTGACGGGGCTATAGCAACACTGCAAAATCCACACCGTCTCGGAGCAAAGAGCAACCGTGCTGCAGAGCCTGCTGGAGGACAGGGCGGGCAGTGCTGCAGTAGYTTAGCAGAGAGAAGAGCCACAGAGAAGCAGTTCTCATTCTTGCCTCTAATTCACATGTACAAAAGCACTGAATTAAGGTAAAAGACTCATAGAATAGGAATATCTGTGCTGTCTAGAGCAGGTGTGAAAGTCCATCTCCCACAAGCAGCGCAGCAAGGAAGGGGTGCACACGCAGGGCAAGGGAGCTGCTTTGCCAACACTTGGCTCCTGTGCACTGCTGCGGAGAGGTACCAGATACACCGAATATCAGCGGACTAATCCGACATGCTCACTTATAAATCCTGTTAYACTGGGCGAGTGATAAAGCACCATTTACAAAGCTGGATGCCAYATGACTGAGCTTGAAGCCAAATCATCAGCTGAGGATATGTTCTGGTGTCTAATTCTCACACTATTCAAAGGCCAGAGTTTATCCACTCTGGCCTTTGCACTATAATATKTATCGATACCAATACAGACTCACAGCTCTTCAGAGTGCTCAGCATCCAAGTCAAGATAAAAGCAAGAGAGACCCTAAAGAATTTCTCATCTTGCCAGATGGAACAAAAGCTCAAATACACCACACAATAAGCACAACTTTAAACACAGCTTGTAGGGTAAGTCTTTGCAGAGAGCAAGCCTGTAGATTTAGAAGATCCGACTGCTGCGATTTCTTCCAGACCTCTTGGTTCTCTGTTCCTACCCGAGGAAAGCGTTCAGACATAGTGGTACACATTACACACCGTTAACACAGCATCAGCACAAACACCTATGTGGTTAGAGACAGAACAGAGCCTGCTCAGACAAGCAGAATAGGGCCCTGAGTCTAAGGTGGGTACAAGCCTGGGCTCCTACTACAGATCTTGCCTTTGGCTCCTCTGTTACTCCCTTTGCAGGGGGAAGAGTTTACCAGACAGAGATCTGCACATTCTGTACACAGGAGAGGGGTGTTGTTTTTTCCCTTTTTGAGTCTGGGAGATATTCTGCTTCCGTGCACATAAAAAAAAAAGATCTCTCCCCTCAGCCACGTGGCAGCCAACACAGTTGGTGGCGCAGGTGAGGAACTGCTCCCCCAGGCAGGTAGGCAGCACCATCTCCGCATCAGCACAGCAAACGGTTTGTGCAAGGGTGGAGGAACGAGGGGGGCCTGGCTCAAGGCAGAAATGCCTCGTTGAGAAATCGAGGGCAYTGCACGCTGCCACGTCACGCTGTACTCGGATCTAGCTGCACTCAGTCTCGCACATGCTCGTACCAAGCTGACACCTGACTCGTGTATTCAAGCATCCTCAGTATCCAACAGTGACAGACAACACCCTCATCTCCTCCCCTCCCCATCTGCTGCACCACAGCTACATCAGAAAGAGGCTGCAAAAACAGAACGCAACAGTAGTATTACTGAACTAATGCCCCAGATAACACTGGACTTGGTTTAATTGCTTCTGGATTAATTTTTTTAATACCTTTCCAAAACCCAGATACAAAATGCAAAGAGGTCTGGGTTGGCACGCCTGAAGCAAGCTGAACTTAACCTGCTGGAGCTAGATGAGGGAATAGAGATAATTTGAAAAGTGTTTTTTAGCCCCCTCTTTTTCAGAGCTGTCACGCTAAGTGGTAGGCTGGCCCCTCGCCAAGGCTTGATGCACCATGGGTCACAGTGGCTTCAGAATGGCAGTAGTTTTTTATGCTGAGCTTCCATAATTGATTGTTAAAGCTAGTAGATTTACATCATATCAGAGCAGGGGATGCTAAGTTGTCAGCTATCAATTTAAAGAGCATAGCAATTCTATATGCAGAGAGACACTTAGAAGTGCAAGCATGGACATACTGAAGGTTTTCTTTTTCTTCTGGACCAACAAGAGTTATGGAGCATGAGATGAAGAGCAGAGGGACAGAGACCTGTACACAGTGTGATGTTTTGGGAGGGCACACGCCAGAGCGAACAGCCATCGCAGTGGCCTCTCCCCCTTCCCGCGTGCTATACTCACGCACTGTTCAAGTTCCCTGTCTCCAGATGGCCACTGCTAATGGCTCGTATTTTGCATCCTCCATTACCTGGTAGTACACCATTCTCATGATAATTTAATTTGCTCTTAACAGGCAGCCAGAAAGGTCCGCGATTCATACGACTGAGCAAGCTGGAAAGGGTGCYGTTGCACATGCTCATTGACATTGGGGTGTCCTTCTGAACACGCCACACGAGCTCGGAGCTGACATCCCCAGCATCATTAGAAAGTCGACCTCATCAACATCTTACTGCTAGTTGCTTCCATGCTGGTTCTGCTGTTTGCATGCAGGATTTTTCCAGTGGACTACTTGTTAACATGTGTTCAGATACATAAATTTCTCTGGCTTTGTTTTCTTTAGCTACTCTGCAGAGTCTTGGAAGCAACTGGCATTTTGACACACTGACACAAGAAGTAGATGTGTGGTAGCTGAGGATACTTAAAAACAGATTTAGAAACAACCAGGTGGGCTGAAAGAGACTTTAGGAGGTCAGTTAATCCCTTGCTATTAACTTAGTTTAATCAAAGAGCCAAACTCCTAAAAAAATTTTWAAAAGAAATAAAGACCAATTAAATTTGCTTTAAAAAAAAAAACACAGCCTATCCTGCACTGGTTTTCTCCACATTTGTTAACATGCATAGCATGTTAGTACTGCAATCATTTTGGCAAGCCTTTCTGGATATTTTATGGTCCTCTAGCAGATGCARACCATGCTGAGAAATGCTGTTCTTGCCCATTTTCCTGCTGTAAGGAAGGATCAGCAGCATCTAAGCTGTTGCTGTCATGGCTGCCTCTAAACCACTCATGAAGTATTTTGTCTACTGTTTTCTTAAAAATCTCCAGAATGAAGATTTTGTCATCTCTCAAGGATTTACTGGCCTGGGTCAAAACAAGGAGTATTAAATAATGCCCAAGTTATGCAAGACAATTCATTGGGGGGAGGGGGTTCAAACAATTTTTCAGGTTGACCTAAAACACATTTTTGAAACCACATTTCAGCTTGATTCAAGCTAAAAATTGTGTCTGCTTTTTTGGAGGAAGAATGATCTTTTGAGTTTTTAAAAAATTGGCCCCTAGCGACGAACCAACCAGTCTACCTACGTGAATTGAGTTCTACCAAAAACCCAACCAGATAATCCCTGTTTCCATGGGAGCTGCTTTGAAGCTCTTCTCCTCAGGGCCCCAAGCTCGTCGCTGGAATCGCAGTTTTGCAGCTGTCCCGCTGCTCGGCGGCCCTCGGTAACGCACCGAGCAGTCCGAGCCCTGCAGAGGGGGGCAAAGCCCAGSCGTTGGCTTCTTTCAGTCGCAAAGAAACCCAGTTCTGCAGAACAGCATGGAGCCACCGCCTTGGCCAAGAGCGGTGCTTGCAGCAGATGGTCAGGGAGATTTCCTCAGCTCTGTTATTTTTAACATTCAGCAGCTAGCTTCTTAAGCCATTAAAAAATTCCTGTTGTAAAACCACCACTGCACGACAGCCCGCTCYGTTTCCAGCCCCAGCACAGATGATCAACGGGGTTTTGGGCACGCCGATGCCCCCTTCTTCAGCACGTACGAGCCACCTGGCTCCGGAGCGCCCCGGGGCAGCTTCCACGCTGCAGTTCCTCCTTGCAAAGGCCGCATCAGCAACAGAGCTGCAGGAGTGCCTTCGTCTGAACCAGCGCCCAAGAAGCCAGGGTAGACGAGGCCTATGGAAAACCGGCCCAGGAGAACAATATTCTTGAGTGCTTTCTCCTCCAAGAGGCACACCGCAATTCTGAAGAGGCTGTTTAACTCTGCTGAGTTGCTGACTCACGAGGCTCATCAAGATGCTATTCTTTCCAGAACCCCTCTAAAGGGACAAGCAGCAAGTGCCCATCATGATTAAACATATTATTGCTTTCTGACAGCTCCGTGTGCCAGTTCATGACCATCTGAAATATTCAAGAGATTGGGCTCGATAAGAGAATGAACATTTACCAATGCTGGGACGGTCACGTTATGAGCACGCAGCGGTGATGGGGGCAATCCATTTATTGAATGATGTCAGTGACAGCTCCTCTGGAAAACTTGGTGAAGATGTAAATCCATGCCTCTGAACCAACCATGGCAAGCATATGAGAGAAACGACCAAGTCGGGTCTAAGGGCTAAGATTTTGTAAAACAACAATAAAAAGTAATAATAAAGCAAGAAATAGCTGTGGTACTTAACCTTCCATTTTAAGTGTTCTTTGCAGCATGAGCAGCTGAATAAAACCAGTGGAATACATTTACTTTTCTGCTRTCCACTAATCTCTGTCTTACTTATCTTTATCCCCCTTATCACTTTAAGGAATCATGTTTTTGAACTCTCAGGAGCGCTTTACCTTTTAAGGTATGCTCACTGTAGCACAGACTTGGTAAGTCTCTCAAATGCAATCACACCCTAAAGTGGACTTCTGGCCACTAGGAAACACCTGTACAACTGGAAAAGACACTCCAGGTCTTCCAGTCTAGAGTATTCATCCAAACCACCAAAACATATGCTCCTGTATTTTCCCCACATCACTCACACTGCCATCTCTCAGCCCTATACATCCAAACACTTGCATTGCAAAACATGCACAAAAAATTGAGGATATTCAGAAAAAAAATTTTTTTTGCTTTCAGTCCTTTACTTGTTTCTTCAGCAGCTGAGGTAAGGCTTGAATCCAGCCATGCCTGCAAACCCCTAGCTCAGTAGTAAGCTGCTTSCCCTTAGCACTTTTGTATCACATCCCTTTGCTGTTGCACTAGAGGCAATAAGCCTCTGATAATAAGAGCACTGAAGGCAATAAGGTCTTTCCATCTCAGCAGCAGTTTAACACAACTGCTTGCTTAGTTGTTCTGAAAGGACATAAATTCTCTCTGGAAAAAGCTTCAGCTGTGAAGACCTACTGAACAAACTTCMGGGAAACCTCTAAACAACCAAGTTTTGTTTCTTTTTAAAAATATTCCAAATACTGAACAAACTTCCAGGAAACCTCTAAAGAATCAAGTTTTGTTTCTTTTCAAAAATATTCCAAACTAAAGGAAGGCTGTAGATCAGACAGGTAGTACTTATTTCAGATCAAGGAGGTACTAACAGACATTTCTCAGAGCAGCCTCCCATCTGAACACCAACAACATGACTTTCCTGCTTTGACTTGGTCCAGATATTATGCAAAAAGTGACCTTTATAATCCTGAGCAAAGGTGCCATTTGCTGAAGGCCCAGCAAGGGCCCTGTCTCAGCTAAGTGCTAAATGTAAGATCTCTCAGAGSGGGTTACAATAAAAATAGATGGAAATTGGTCATATAATTGACTTTTCCCAAATCAATAAGATGCACTGATAGTAACTGTTACCAGCATATTTACTAAGAGCAGGACATTTTTCTTATTATTCTTAACTAAGGAGTAGAAGGAACTATGCTTTATACTGCCAGTACTGTGATTTCTGTTTTTACAAATTAGTGCTCAAAACCACAGAGCACACAAGCTGCAATTATACCGTGACTCTCCTATGGTTAAGCTTTCCCTATTACAATACAGTTAATATACCTCAAGATTAAGGTTTAGATTTTCAAAGCCACTTACAGGCTTTAGAGAACCGTTTCCAAAAATTAAAATGAATGGGAGCTGGGTGTTTGCCTCTGTTTGGAAACGTTAATTTATAGGTCCATCTGTGAAAGTAAATTCTCTGACAGTGGAGCTATAAAGCACTTAGCTCACTTTGCACTGGTGCTAATCGTGCCCTGGAGAGCCAGGCATACATGCCCACGCRGGGCCAGCAAGCAATGCCCCTGCTCAGGAGACTGTCTGTGGGCACGGGCCCTCGCCCTGCCCCTGCTGCCCCAGAAGGTGCTTGCTTTGGCTGCTCGCACCGTGATGCAGAGCAGGCCTCTTGCTGCTCATCCTCTGGGCTTGTTCGATGCTGGCAACATTGGCCATATCACATCAGTGCTCAAGTTTGAGGTCTCCTACTTCAGCTCCATGCCAGCAGCTGTTAGAGCCCCACTTCTCCTCTAAGCACCTCATGCTGGGGAAAGCAAAGGACAGTCATCTCCMGTCCCGCTCGTGCCTCATTGCCTTCCTGCTACAGGCAGCAAGGGCCCAACAGGTCCTTTTTCCACTCCCCTTCTCCTCCCCAGCCATCTCATGCCAGCCACGTTGCAGAGGGCGGGTGCTCTTGGGCTGCTCCAGCATGCTTCTCCTGCCTGCTGCCCCTCCTGCCACAAGCTCCCGAGCACCAGAGCCTGTGCACTGCCTTCTCCCTCCCTGAAGTAATCCCCCGGCATGCCTCCTCTGGCTCTCGTTTAAGTTCTAAATTCCTCAGCACAGGGAGAACCTTTGCTCCTCTCTCACACATCACTCAGAGCCCTGTGGGCACGTAAAGACAATAATTACACCCCTTCTCTGTACCAGCGCAGGAGGATTGAGCTGATTTACTTGCAATACCCAACCTGAGTCTGCTTCATGCAGTACCGGACACGTATCCACCTCTTATCCGCTTTGAAAGTATCAAAGAACCCAGCTATCACAGGATAGGCAAAACAAACCCCACGGATGGTTTGAAACCTCTTTTCCCTCGGTGCATGCCGTTTGCTGTCCTTCTCCCGGACACCGTGCCACCTATCGCCCTTGGTACCCGCTCAAGGATTCCCCTCTGCCCTGTGGCTCCTCCTCGCAGGACAGGGTAAGGTAGGGCTCAGCTGGATAAAGTGGAACATTAACTCAATGAGACAGAATTAACATGGAAAAGGGCTGACTTGAAACAAGAGGAAGCCACAGAGACAAAGCTGGCAAGAAACCCCTGCAGATTTCTGGAGAATGAGCAATACTGCTTCTGACCATCCTGCTGCTCTGGCTTATTAAGGGCTTTAAGGGCTGCAGTGCTTCATGCAGAGAACTGTTTTGCTCAACTTTAAGCTGAATTCCATTAAATTAAAAATACATAAGGCCTCAGCCTTGTTTTCTTTCAATTTTAGCGTTCAGAGAAGTAGAAAGGACTGAGGTGTCAGTAATAGTAGCCTGGCAGGAGAAGAATTTATGACCATGGAAATGCTGAGGCACTACAATAGAACGAAACATTTAAGCCTTTCTGTTAAAGTTACTCATATTAATAAGTAATAGAAGCTTTTGGCTCTTCGAGGCTTTCCTTATTTCATCATAGTGATACCAATGAGTAGTGATTTGCCCTAGACTGAAGAGCTGAAACTCATCTCGCCTCTCAATGAACAGCTTTCTGAAAGAGCGTGCGAACGTGAAGCCGGAGAGATGCAGACATTGGCCAGGTTCATGTAGCCTTATCCACCTCGCCCTGGAGGAAACAGTACCCCTCTTCAGGTCTCCCTTCTGTGATTTTTCCCTCCTTCCCTGCTWGTTAAAAAGAGGAAAAGCCATTCTCAACTTCTTGGAGGAATCGCGGATGGGGGGAGCCCAGCTAAGGGAGGCATTTGGGGAGGACGGCGTCGGAGCACACGGGCGAGCGGCTGACACAGCGCACACCAGAGACACCATAGAGCAGCTTGGTTCTGCTCTGAGAAGTCACGTTCATGTTTATGCGAGCACTTCAGGAAGGTCTCTGTGGATGTCAGAGTGGAATTACAGAGCCTGGGCCTCAGCCCGCACAGCACGGAAGTGTTCAGAAAATAAAATWGATCCATTTCCCCAAATGAAATATTAGGGAGAACAGTTATTACCTGAAATGCTGAGAAAAGAGTTTACTGCAAACCAATCCTGAGGTGCAAATAAACGGGCCTAACAATCCTGTCAGCTCTAATTTCTGTGATGCAGCCCCTTGCAGCCCTACTACTCTGCTACTGTAACAGCTCCCAGGGTTAAAARCTGCAAAAGCAGAAACGCTAGAACTGAGTTCCCTTAGCACCACCRCTAACGCCTTCCAAGGAGAGGCTCACCAAGTCTTGTATTTACTGTTTAGAGGCCTCAGCACACTGGGATTTGCCATCTTCACCACGTATCACTTTCCTGGGGAGGAACGAGCTCCAAGTTCCTGGGTCAGAGAAACTCTCCTGTACTCTTATASGAAGGATGGAAGTGAGAACCATCATGAACTGAGTTTCATTTCTCAAGAGGGCTGATAACACAAGCGGCCATAGCTCGGCCAAAGCAACAGAGCAGCTCCTTCAGACAGCGCTGGGAAGGCTGAGTCTCCTCCGACTCCGGTGCAGCACGCTACGGGACCTTTTTTTCCTCATTTTGCTTGTGTGACATAACTGGCAAATATTGTGTGCACAGGCAGTTCTGCAGACACAGGGGAACCTGAATGCTGACAAGTGGAGAGCTTTTTACTTCATCCAAGGTCAGAAATGCTGGAGAATTTTTCTTAATGCTGAGACATTACCATTTGCCCTGCCGATGCACTTAAAGTTGAACCTGTCAGATCTAATTGATTTGCAGCCCCTTTGGTCAGAGGGTGAGCTAAACTTAAATACCAGAGGGGAAAGGTTAGTTCAATACTCTTCTCGGTTGTCACATCTTCTCCCTCTCTGCTCCAGAAGAGAAAGGTGCTTCCTCAACTCATTTACATTACAATACTTTGCCACTCTTAAGTCTATTTTGGTCTGTTTTCACTTCATTTACTATATTTGTGTCAGAATTAACATGTTTGTCATAACAATATGGGGATTGCCGATCCCTCTTTGATGAATTGATGAACAGGAGTAGACTGGTAGTTTCTGGAGATAGTTTCTGAAAAGGCCCAATCTCCCTATTACCTACTTGCTACATCACTTCAACCCTTTCTATTTTTAGCAATTTCCATTCATTCGATATTTCATCAAGCATGCAGCTCCATTAGCCATTGTCAGAAAAACAAAATTGGCTAGTGTGGGGAAAAAAGGAGCATGAAAATGAGCRGAACAAAAATCAAGGCTTGCAAGGCACAGTGTCGCCACCTGATGCTGCCGCTTCCTTAGCTGTCTCAATATCATAAATGATTAGGATTACCCTAAACATACTTAAACTTGTAAACATGATACCTGTGGCTGACACACAGGGCTACAGTCCTGTACAAACTCATTCCAAACTTGCATGTGTTGTTGTTGGTCATATATCAATATGGTCAGATTCAAATTTTTGCTAAGGAAAAAACAATCACCCAAACCATGAGGTTCCCCCTCTGCCCACCTATTCTACTGTTTACCATCCCCACCCACATTCAGTTAATCAGCCTTGCAATCATAGACCTTGTAAGGACTTCAGAAGTCCAGTCTGGGCAAGATGCAATCTACTCAAGTGATGCTCACGCCACCAATGCTAAAAATCCAGGTCAATCTGTTTAAAGAGGTCAGTCAGTGCAAGATTCACATAGCTCATAGAGCTGGAGGCTCTGACCCTTCTGACAGCTGAGCCCCAGATGTCCAGCCTCTTGGGACACAGTCCTCACACTGTCTAGGTTTCTCATTCAACCACAGCCTTGCAAGCTGGGCTTCCCCAGTCTGCACAAGCAGGACAAGTCTCCAGAGGAGGTGATGCTCTCAGACAACCTCTGCAAACTCCCATCGTTGCCATGAAAACTGCACATCCCTTCTATCCTGTCAAATGTTAATTGCTTTAAGCAAGCATTGCTTTTACCACCCCCACAGCTTTACACACTTAAAGCCCTTTTATGTGCAAATAAAATCTGGTTTTGTTTTTTTTTTAAAGGAAAAAAAGCACTTCATATTCTATATGCTAGTCTTTCCCTTCCCAACAGAGAACATGAGTCTTCTGCAATGACACAGAAGTTACCAGCTGAACAACTGCTGACAACACTTTGCTCTAGGACCACAACCCGCAGGGTAGCAAAGGGAACACATTCACAGAGCTCTGGAAACGCACCTCTCAAATGGCAGCCTTTTCCCTCATCATGCAACTGCACCACAGTTTTGTTTTCTCCTGAAAATATTCCAGCTTCTCCTCACCCTGTGCTACTGCTACAGCTCTGATCTGCAGCTTTGTCTATCACTTTGCCATCAATAGCCCTATATATCAGCTTGCACCAGCTGAAACTGAGCTTGCAACATTTTAGTAGTTAGTTCTTCAGAAGAGTTACTGATAAGCTTTGCTTTACAAATACCAGATAAGACTGATAGGGTTCAGCCTGAAAGCATATTGCTCAACTCATAACTTGGCTAGAATGAATGCAGTACAGGATTATGACATTTAAACATTGGAAAAGTACATTTTTTATTCTGGRCTGAGGTAATAATGTGCCACTGATTTTTTACAATGAGTCAGCAACACTTTAAGGCAACATAACTTTTGGCTTTCTTAATATCAGTCACACTAGATACTGCATTTATGTCTGCCTCGGTGGCATTCAGGGAATTTGTTCCTCCCTTTTTTACTTTGAACAAAGCACAGCATCTGGAAGCATTTGTCTGAAAGTTGGGGGTCAGCACTGATTCAGGAGCCGCTTGCATCCTTTTCATCAGTGCAGTTACTGAGAAAGAACAGGCAGAACTGGATCCATCTGTTTTCAGAAAGATTTTCCCTTGTGTACACTAGAAGCTCTGAATTAATCTTTTCACTTTAAAGATCAAATATAGGTGTGATAGCCTTTCCCAGTTCTTGCCTCCTTCAAATCTTTCAGCTACCCTCTTATGTGGCCTGATTACAGCCTACCTCCATTTGGTCTCTTGCCTAGGAACAGAAAATGTAAGTTCTGCYGGTGGTGCAATCTTTATTCCTCAGCACTTCTCAGCAGCTTAAGGCAGCAGTTTCCTTCAGGGAAATTATCCATGCAACAGYGGTCCTAACTAGAGCAAGTGGTATTTGAAAAGGAGAGAAAATAGATAGGAAAACAAAACAGTTTGCTCSTCAGATCTAGATCTGCAAACAAAATCAGCTTTGCATTTGCCATCTTACTCAAAAAGAAAAGAGGAAGCRCAGGAAAACAGCTTCCCCCTTTGGAAACATTCCCAAACTGTGTTCTGATTGCAGTAGCCTCCCTACCAGCCCACCTTTTCCCCCGGGGTATACGTTTGCTGCTCAGCTTGTGGGCCGTGACTATCCTGGTAGCTCTTGCACGCACAACGCTGGGAAGCAGGGCGCTGTGAACAGGCACAGAAAGGATGAACTGCTCTTGCTCAGGGAAACTGCTGTTATCCCYCGTCTCTGTATTACTGGTGGGCAAGGCTGGCAAGTCCAAAACACTGGTCATTTCTGGCACTACCCACGCCARTCCATTTTAGACTAGAAAGTTACTCCCAGGTGCCCTACACATTTCCTGATCAAAAAAGGAAAGAGGAAACCACTCTTGGCTAAGAAAGCACTCTTAATAGCCCACAGTCTTGCCTATTAAGCAATTGGAGCTGCAGAGATTTACAGCAGCACAGGAACTCCTCCAGTGAAGCCGGTAGCCCCCCAGCACTCCTGTGTGGGCAGCGCGATAGGAGTCCGTGGGCCCAGAAGGTCTCTGCGAGGGAGGGACCCAGGCAGGAGGCCAGCCTGTCCCCGCAGCAAGGCCTAGGTGCAGAGCAATCCCCAGATCCCAGGATGGGGCTCTCAAGTCTCATGAGCCTCTGCCTCACAGATAGACCTGCTCTGCAGGAAAGCTCAGCTTCTGCTGCACACCAGGAGGCTGCTGGCACGCATGGCTGCTCRCTCGTCCTCCTCTGAGCACGTCCGAAACCTTTCACACACCGGTGGTGCCTAGGAGGCTGAACTCAAACACTATTATACGCCGTGGTGGAACATGCTGCAGAGATTTACCTCCCTCTACCATGCTGCAGTGCCTCCGTCGGAAGCAGCCTCGCACCCCGCTACCCTAGCTCTGGGTCTTCCCTCCTCCTCCTCCAATGCACCTTGGTCGTGGACTACGCAAGTTCCTGCTAACGCAGCTCACGATCCCGCCTGTGACTGTACCTTGAGCCTAACCTGCCACGTCCAGTCCTGGACAAATACGTTCATTCTGGCACACCCTGTGCTCCTCCAAGGGCCTTCAGGTCTGAACTAGAAGAGAGCCAGCTCTACCAGTCCTAATCCAGCAGCCCTTGTGTAGATGCAGCTGGAGCCTTATCTTTCGCTTCGAATTAGCGCCGCAAYGCACCAGCCTCGATCCTCTCTGCCAAAGCACCTTCCCGCTGATCTGCGAAGCCCCCCGCTACGATCTAGGACCTCTTCTGAAGGGAGATCACCAATGCTGCCAAAATATGTAGTGGTTTTGYGACATGTATAAACATCTACTTGAGCCTGGCATGAGACACCAAGCTAATGTTACTGATGGCTCATTGCCGRCCCCTCTCCTTTGTGCCGCAAATGTTTACGTTGAACTAAAGGATTCAACTGCATTTCGAGCCCGGACAATCAGAACATTAATCAGGCTGCAGAAATCAGCAGGACAAAAACATCGACCAGAGAAGCAAAATGCCAAATACGGAATTAGTTCCAGGGATAAGGGGAGACAAAACCCACATTTAACATTTCACTCTAATGGCTGTAGAGGCTAATCTCTCCGCAGCTGAAGTGTGTTTATATCCCTGCATTATGGAAATTTTTGTGCTGTAAGCAGTGCCAGAATGTTTTGAAATAGGGAAATAAAAGGACAACAAATAAGCCTGTTCTGCAACAAAGCAGGACAAGGCTGAGGAGATGCTGCAGAGACCAAAGGGCTTTAAGGGCACAGGAACCATTGGAGGAGCCACACTTGCAAAATTCAGGCTTTTAGTTTCTGCCTCTCCCCACTGGCTGCACAACAAGCCTTGGGTCCAGCATTAGACACCCTAGACACATGCGTAAGAAAAGCCGTGGGAAAGGAGAGGTCTTTGCATGGCATCTGCCTCAATTTCTGTGCCYGCACTTGTGGAGCCTGAGGCTGCTCCTACACTGCAAACAGTGCATCACCCTCAGGCTTCCGCCAAAGCACTGCTTAGCCCTAAACGCTATCTCAAGATACATCCRACTGATGAGAAACAGGTCCCAGCTCAGCCTCTTTCCCCAGCAGCTTCTGTAAGATTTTAAGGATGCAAAAATGAAAAATGTGCTTTGSGTATTGTCAATAATATTTGTCTCATTTGGATGCGCTGGCTCTATTACCTTAATTGCTTCCCTCTCTACACTTTATTTTAAGGTGAGCATTAATTGATTTCTAACTGTAATCACAATTATGGTGTGTTATCCTGATTAATGTAGGGCTTGATTAATAGATAARAAGGTGCTACTGTTTTCAGTTTTGGAAGAGGAGATGAAATATGTTTTTACTCCATGTCTGAAGTGCTAATTTCATTGGAGAATGCRGTGCTAATGCAGGGCAATTAATCATCTATTTTGGTAATTTACAGCAATAAATTATTACTCATGACATAAAATGTGCTCCTATAAACTTAAGCCTGTAGGACACACTTACCTTTAGCTGTTACATGATTTAGCTCTTAGCCTACTTTACACAGCACTTTGAATTCCTGGGTGGCAAAGTGCCTTTATGTTCCAGCAAAAGCGCAGCCACTCACCCAAGGCTACAGGCAGAGCAAGGACAGGACCAGACACCTTACCTGCCTCTCTCAGCCCACAGACCAAGCTGATCAGAAGTGTGTTACCTTTAAACCATCTACTTATGTTTYSTCACAGAACAACTCATCCCAGTGCWCAGCTCTAGTATTGATAAAAAGTTTTCCCGCTGACATAAACCCCAGGTGCCACTGCCGAGCCTCTTGTTGTATTCCTGCTGGGCACAGAAGTACAGAGTTCACTCTCTTTCTGCTGCCTTTCGTGCATCAGAAGACCATTGTCTTCTGCCAATATCTTCRCAGTCTCTGGACTAGGCAACTCCAGTTTCAGAGGTCCTGCATGAAAAACTTTTACACTCATTGCCACTGAAAATTGGAGCTAGGATCTAGCGAGATCCTTTGGACRCTGATCCCTAGTAGCTTGAGGTGCAAGCACCTTGAGGGGAAGGGGCCCAGGTCTGCTTCTGACCCTCTGAGCTGAGCAGTCTGCAGACAGCAGCAGCCAGTTTGATAGAGCAGCTAACTGGCAGGTGAAGCARGGCACCACTACCAACAGGGTTTAACAAGTTCAAACCTGGACAGAAATAGGCATGAAAAGCTGAATCCTCACRTGCAGAAATATCAAGAGTCACAGGGTCAGCCAGAGGGTGGACATATTTTTCAGACCTTGAGCAATGTGACAGGATCATATAACTTGAAAGTTTTATTGTTATTTGTATTTATTTATACTGCTGTCCTTAACCAAAAATCGAGAGCGAGCTGTGGGAAGAGTTTCAGGACCACAGTCATTCCAAACCCAGCATTTTCTAAGGCTAGGTTCTTAGCCTCAATCCCAAGAACATTCTTATTTAGTTATTTTTCTCCTGGTAAACATGACCTCAAAAAGGGAAGGCAAAAAAAGGAACAKCTCAAAGCCTTAATTACAAGGCTGCTGACTTTCAGAGGGCTAAAATTAGCATAGCTCTACCCTCCAAAACACCACAGAGCAGCCGCCTGCTCCCTTGTCCCTGACCCATCTCCTTTGTCCCCTGCCTCAAGGGCAAGTAAGGAAGCAAAAGACACRTCCAGAGCCCCGTGGCCGCAGGTACTGGTAGACCTGCTTTGCCAARGAGCCTCCTCTGACCGGTACCAGAGTCAAGAGAAAAGATGAAGGCTGAGATATTCCGGCTGAGCCTGCACCTCGCAGCACCACTGGTGCYGTTTGACTTGTCCCAAGGAGGGGACAACAGCACTGCTCGTGGCATGCTGCTTGCTTGCTCAGCASAGCTACCTGGGACCAGCTCCAGCCACGGGCCAGCCCAAAGCACAACGCACGCTTGGTCCCAAARGGCCTGAAAAACTATTGCTACTGTCAGCAGCCACGTTCCTGGGCAAACGTGGGAAGAGCCTTTTTGACACGCTGCCAGATGCACAGCAGTGCAGTGATGAGGATAAATTATCTGCTCCCTGCTGCTATCATTTCATAGACAGCTTCATTAGCTAGTTCACCAGTGCAGCCTTCAAGGGGGACCTAATATTGCCTTGCAACCATTAGGTTTTCCCCTGCAGTAGCATTCTACAGCCCGATCTGTGGCCCAAAATGGATGATATGTATTACTAGGTAACTTTTCCCTTCAGCAAATGGTACTTTTGCTAAATAACCGAGTTTTAAAGAGGATCAAGACTATCTGCAAATCCAGGTCAGTTTGGAAAATAAAACAGAGAGCAGCAAAAAGAGTCACATCATTGGCCAGGTCAYCAGCAGCATGCCTGTCCCATGAAAGATAAAAATGTATGTTGCTTTATTCTCCGTGTTTTGAGATTAAAGCCAAATTGGAAACACTGGAGAAAAAGCAGCTAATGGAAACCACCATAGCTCCTTGTGAAGCAGAATTCATATAAGGTTTATATCACAGGAGAACACAGCCCTTAAAGTTTTTGCACAGATAGGAATTAAAAAAAAAAAAAACACTATTCAAGCGCTATGGTTGTATGACTGAGCCAGGCTGCCAAGAAAGCAAATGCCTTCCACGCAGGGTTTTCTCAACTATAAAGTCATGATGTTCTGAGCYGGGAAAATAATCACTGCAGAGAGGCTGATAAGGCCATGCACAATTGCAGGGTAGAATCAGAGACCTCCGTTATTAACGCTTCGCTCAGGGTTATCATATTTACTTGGAGAAGAACAGCAGCTCATCACGACACCAGGCAGCCACAAGACGCCACCGGAGCAGATAGGATTGTTCTGGCTCCCATCATCGCCGCGAGAACGCGCTGATAAATTCCTCGCAGGTGTCAGTGGCGCAGCCACAGCACCACACGCAGGTTTGCATTGCGGTGATGGGCAACGGATATGTTTGAAAGGCAACAACAGGCAGGGAATAAACAGAAGAGAGCGAGTTTTACAATGGGCACATCTGCTGAATAGCAGCGTTGAAGCCAGAAGTCCTAATCGCAGCTTTATGGATCGGTATTAGAGCAAAACTACTCTGCTCTGCCTGAGCATAGCAAAATCAGGCAGGGCCAGAGTGGCTTCTTTTCAGCCATAGTTATTATTTGTAGAGCTRTTTTTTTGAGCTAACATCTCATTTTTCAAATGAACTTTTTCCAAGAAAAAAAATAGGGGATTGCTATTAGCACAGCTCTACCCTCCAAAACACCACAGAGCAGCCGCCTGCGCCCTTGTCCCTGACCCGTCTCCTTTGTCGGAGACAAATGAAACAGTTCATTTCCTTCAAATTCCTATAGGAAAACTTGGATTTTTTCAAATCAAAATGCTATATTTGATTTTGATGTATGCAAATTGGTTCATTTAGTTTTGCTTTTTCCCCATGTTTTGCTTTTAGTCCTTTTTTCCCTTCTTAAAATGCTTTAGAGTATGTTTGTAGCTAACAAATATGGAGTTATTTAATATTTAATACATAATGCTTCAACAATATTGTCTTATAAGGGAAGCAGCGCAAGCTTCAGCACRGCAGTACATTCTCAATTCTTGTCCTTTCATTCTGAGCCCAGGGAGATCAAGATTTTGATATCTRTTTCCCATGGGGAGTAGATTTCCTCCCACATTCTGCATGCCAGCATTGCAACTGTACCTCAAGACTCCAAGAGAAGCTGAGAAGACCATGCTGCACAGTGTGCCATCACGGAGCTCAGGTTATTCCTACGGTAGTCAAATCAGACACAGCACAGCAGCAGGGTGGTGAGACTCTCAAAATGTCACTGCAGCTCCAAGATAGAGGGGGTTTTATTGTTATTTTTGAAAGGGTAGGGTTGCAAATGGAGAATACCTGCACAGAGAAACAGGGATGGGCAGCACTAAAAAAGGGTGAGCTGTTAAAGCAGCATCGAGGGCAGCTGAAGGTTATGACTGTTTGTTTTGGAGGTACCCAGACTGCCAGCTATGAACCACACTGTGGTACCTGCTGTACAAATACTGCACAAAGAACAAGCTTTCCCTGAGGCTTTTACAGTCTCAGCTTTGATTTCTTTGCCTATAGTCACTGTAATACCTGAAAGCTTGGATTATACAAACATCAAGCACAAAAACATCAGAATAAGACCCTCGAAAAGGATGAGATCGGATTTAATATTCATGAATTTTTATAAAAATAGTGAATAGGTGATTGGTGCCTAAATTACACGATTGATTCTTTGGAGTCTGGCTCAAGTCTTTATTTGGAAGACTTTCTCTGAAATAACAGCTAGTCAAAATGCAATTTATTATTTTTTTAATGAAAACAGAGAATTTCAAGTATTCAAAGGAATCTAAAAGCCTGAGCTCAGAAACTTCTCCCTTCTCCCAAAACTAAACCAAAACAAAAAAAAAAGTCTCAAAGAGGAAATATTTTTAGTGCCATCTTGACATCTTTGCTGAGTTACATTGAAATATCCATTTGTTCCCAGTTACACACACAGTCATTTAAAAGCACATTTTTTTCCCCACCTCCTCCTCCTCCATGAAGTAATCATCGTCCAGCCTTGCCACCATAGCCCACCAGAGCTCTGTCCCTAAACTTCTCAGGCACCAGCTTGGACCCATGTTTTGACACTGCTTGTTTGCTTAAGCCTATGTATGTGCTAAAGACCTGGCCTGAACTAGGGTAGCAGATTATAATCAGACAACTTGGAGAGGTTTTGGGACATTGCAGGAAGTTAATAATGCTGATAATGAGACAACTACGATAAGGAACAGACATGTGTAAGCTAACAAGCATTCACAAGCTTATCAAGGCTCYGCCAAATGGAACACAAGCAGCTACAGCTTGGCAACTTCCAGCTCCATAGGACAATAAATATAATTAAGAGAACCTCATCCTTCATCCTTTTCTATGGTTCTAAGTGAAACTGCATTATCTACATTCATAAAAGCATAGGCTARGAGAGCTGTGCAGACACACGCTTTCAAGACAAACTATTCTCCATCAGCGCAACAAAGACGTCACTAGGCTCTATTTATGCAGCCACATACAGGGGTTGAAGTGATGAATGGTCCTCAGGTCCCTCATTACTRTGCTTTCTTAGTTGTTTGCTGCATTTCCTTAATATAACTATATATTTATATGTATTTTTCCCCATGCTCTGATGCGAGTTACTTCCAACAGCCCATTAGGATGCCTGGGAGAAGAGGCACAGTTTTTGTTTTTAGTAACTTACACTCCAGCCACGCATTGTTTTTGCTCATAGACAGCAAATCAGTGACTTGGATTGCAGTGCAGCTGAGATGCAACCCTGTCTAACATGCTCTAGGTGACTCTGTTTGAGCAGGGGAGTTGGACAATGATCTCCAGAGGTTCCTTCCAACCTTACCGACTCTGTGAGATTGCTGTACTGTCAATGCCCCTTGGTGCACCGCAAAGAAATTTTTCATTTTTTCTGGAGGGGAATTTAGATGCACAGAGCTGAGTTTTGTCCTGGTCAGATAAGTGCAGGGTAGTGTCAAACCCCACTCAAACAGTAAAGGCATATTGATGGGGAAAAGAGAATTCAGCCTAGTTTTCTGAAAGCATCCCTAAATACCAGTTTTAAATTGTAGCTGGTTTTATCCATGTCTGCTGCTGCTCTTGACTTTATGAACACAAGTCAGCAATTCTGAGGCCAAAAGGGACTATCAGATCATTTAAACTGACCTCCCATCTAACATAGAGCAAATAATTCTTTCTAGTTACTTCTTTATTGGGTCTGACAAATTATGTTGGACTGGAGCAGATCTGCCCACAAGGCATCCAGGCTTGAAGTGACAGCTGCAAGAGATCACTTTCCTCTGGTAGTTTTTCTTAAATCATTTCCCACCCTTGTTGATCATGGTAATAACAAAATAAATAATAAAACTTTATATCCTCTTATTTCCTTCCTTTTGAAGGGCTCCAAATCCTTTGCAGGGATGAATACAAAGTGGCAGTCCCCTTCTTGCATAGGTAGTAGATATAAGCTCTTGCTGCTGACAGCAACACTAACAGGTTGCAGCAGAAAGGCTCCCAATAGTTGCTGGGCACTGGTGGCTGAAATCCTCTTAACATGTATGAAAATTAGCCTCAAAGATAGCATCCTGCAATACATAGCATCATGAATTCACTAACAGTATCACAGCATGAGCCTGTTAAACTCAATTCTATCCTGATTATGCAAGGAAAAAGAATTGAGATTGTTYCAAAGACAAAAGCTTCCAAAGGGCCTCCAAAATGCAACAAATGGAATTGTTTCCCCCTTTCATCTTCTCCATTTAAATGTGTTTCTCTGAAGTGTGGAAGCTTCGCACTCATTGCCTCCTCTCAAAGGAAACCAAGATGGGGGACACCACCACTAAAGAGGCTTTTACCCYAATTGCTCTACTTTTAGGAAAACATTAGAGGTCAAGCCTCTACTCCATTCCTAGTCCTGTTCCTGTTGCTGTTTCTACATCCGCCCATGTGAAAGGCTAGATCRTGGCACACCATCAGGATAGGAGACAAGTGTCAGCTCATGCTACCTCATCTAAGCAAGTTTCCACTCACCCCTTTTATGGGCTCCCCAGTGCTGTGCGCAGTGCACCAGAGATTGCTTTCTTGCTGCCAGTACCATCATGCTGTGAAGTGGTTTACTAGTGGTCTCCAGAAACAGAGTCAGAGGCTGCCCTTGCCAAGTATGTCAACTGACCTCTTGGTAAAGGCATCTACTTGGGATAGTAGGGGAAGCAGGCTTCATTAATGAGAACCAGGTGCCACCCAGAGAACACGAGGTTGAATACGAAGTTTCCTGTGGTTCCTCCAGAAGCTAAGCAGGGGCAATACAATTCCCCCAGTGAAATGTTGCAGAAGTTGAAGTTGCCTAATGCCACCCCTCACAATGCAGCCACCATTGACAGAYTCTCAAAGACCTTACTTGTTCTCTCCTGTCACTCTGCTAGAGATCTTAAGATCAGATTCCAGACAAACCAAAACTCACGACAAGAAAACCCCATGAGCTGGGAGGTCAAGGCTAGAGTCTGTACCACCTTCTGATAGGCACTGATATCAGTGCCTATCTTCGATGTGGATTGGATTTCAGCCTTCATCTCTGCACTCCCACAGCTGGAAAGCAGCATAGGGTAAACCCRTGGCAAACAGACTGGTACATTATTACAATCAAATGTCAGTTTGACTGGTGGACCAGAATACCCAGCTCACAACTGTGCTTGTGAGCAGATACACTGCAAAACCTGAGTTAAGATTTCACTGCCCAGGACAACTCTCTATCAGCCCCAGTTGTTATCCTGCCTGGCAGCAGGAATCATGAAAGTAGATCCTTAACAGAGCCTTTTTCACAGTAAAAAAAGGCCAATGTTCCCATCAGGGTATACTCTTCTCTCTTGCCTGCTAAGAGCTGGAGTAGATTTGGTCAGAGAGAGTACAAGGTGGGTAGAAATGTACCTTGGGAACTGCCTAGGATACAGGCCACATCTTGAACAAGGGACTGGTCTCCTTGCAAAATAAAGCTTTCTCCTCAAAAAAGCAGAAAGCTTTCATTCCTCAACTAATTTAAGATCAGAAACAGCCTCTTGTACCACTCATCAAGGAAAGAAGCAGAGTCTGTCCCTACAGACACTTTCAGTCTCCCTCAACAGGAACACGTTTCTTTCAGGCTCCTCCCTGCTCCTCTACTGTTCAAATAGTTTCTGTACAGCTGTAGGAGCATAAGAAGAATTACTAGAAAGCTATTCTCTAGCCTTCCTAAGTATGTATTATGTAATGCATGAGGCAGACACATACTCTTTTCATTTTAACTAGGCAAATATGGGGAAAAACAGGCTACTCTAGAAGAAAATGGATTTGAAGTTGCATTATTCCTTAAAAACATCTCCCAGCTGTGCTCTGGGCACTGCTGTTTGGAAAGGTTTAATAGGGTAGAGCACAGCTGGTCACATCTGGGCAGTCTCCTGGAGGTGCCTGCACAGGGAGGTGCAGCCTGGCTTTGCAAGCCCTCCACATCCCAACACAGGCACCACGTCCTCTGACAGACCGGGAAGCAGAGAGGTAAGACATAGGCCGAGGACGCTCCCACTCTTACCCAGGGATAAGCTGGGTAAGAGACCCTCGAGCCATAGTCCCAGTATAGATGCCTCATTTAAGTGTACAAAATTAGGCATGCTGAGTTCAGGCACAAGTAACCAAARCATTCATATTAATCCTTTAACTTCCACCATATATCCTAAGTAGGGCTGCAAGGATGGCACATGCACAGCTCCCACTGACTCTGCAACCACACCCTCTAATGAGAGGCATTTTAAAAAAATGCTCTCTTGCTTTTGCTTATAAACACTTTATTAATTTGCCAGATATGTTTACATTTGCATACCGTTAATTTACAATGTCTTCTTGAACCTCCCGTCTGCTGCAAGARACAGCGCTCTGAAGATCCAGCTTCATTTCATCAGTTTATTATTGTATTTCATTCAGTATATACAGTGCGAATTAGAAAGCCTGCAAAGCTTTCTCATTGCAGTAATAATTACTGCCTGCTAGCCTAGAAAGTAATCTGGGCTAATTGAAACAGTAAAATATGTGCTTCTCAGAATCATCTTGGTTCAATACCTTGAATAAAACAGCCCCCTGAATTCAGCTYCTCTCCTCTGGATTATAAATTCTCCTTCCTTTCTATCTTCCATAACACTTAAACTGAAAGTAATGGTATTAATTATTTTAAGATTTTTGGCAGTCATTTTCTATAATTAAATTCTGTTCCCTTAGGGACTTACATATCATTTAACTTTTCCTGTGTTTTTTATGGAATGAGACATGAAAGGGAAGTTTCATCCCAGTCTGCACTCAAGCCATCCTTTCTTTCCCTCTTCTTTTAAGGGTCACATCAGACAATCTTCTCCCCAACTCTCTCAAGTCGAGTTTCAAAAAACAGCCTAGCAGCAGCGGGCAGATGCTCACAGCAAAGACAGTCTGGTTCTCATCTACAGACTCGGAGCTCCTGAGGGGCTGCATCGTGATTACACTTCTGTATCACTTGTGCTCTGGGTAAGACTCAACCTACAGGGCTCAAAGAGGCCCTGGCAGATCAGCTTCCCTGTTAGAGAGGAGATAATGCAAAAATGYCTAAGATTGAGGCAGGAGTTCACACAGGAATCAAGAGAATTAGGTTACCTGCAACTACAGAACTATCATAAAGTATAAGWTAATTTATCTTTGAAAACTCAAAGATGAGAAGTGCATCTTCAGTCTACATGAACTAAGCATCTACCAAAGTCACACCAATGGCTGGTGCTTGGTACTCTGCTCTGGTTTCTCTTCACAGCATGGAGAAAAAACTACTTGTTCTTACCCAGTGTTTATAGCTCCCCTCTAAGCATGGGCAGAAGAGGCAAAGGAACAGTATGATGATACCAGCAGGACTTCACAGAAGAGCAAATCTCACCAGCTGAGGCCTGACTCCCATTTCTGTCCACAGGAAAGCAACACACTTARATGTCAGTCTGAGCTGATGGGGCTCATGCTTCTCCCACCACCCTCCTCTTTGCAGCAGCTTCATAGCTTTGTGCTGTGGTTCAACCGCTGCAGTGCCAGCACACTGGAGGGCCACTTACAGGTAAGTTATTTTCTGAAGAGCCTAAGGGGGTGGTTTTTCTCTCTCCCTGCTAAGGAGAATCAACACACTAGATGCTTACTTCTCACTTTCCAACATGACAGGCAGCTGAGCTGCAACCTGAAAAATACGTATCCACTTGAAAYTCAAAGCAAACAAATCGTACTTGCAAAAAGAGCTTACTAGCATGGTACACTACTTTGATAGGCACAAAAGGCAATACACTAAGTACTTCAAGGAAAGTGGAAAATGTTGTTCRGATGTTTTCAGACAGGACTGCAGCTGGGGCTACCCAGGGCAGCAAGGCAAGAGCAAACTCCATCTCTGGGAAAAAGAGGGTCAAACCATCTTGATGCTGTGATGAAACCCAAGCAGGGTGAGGAGGGCTGGGCTGTGACCACAGGGTAAAGGATCTGTGAAATCAGAATCCCAGCTCCATTCCTACCACCTGCCTGCCTTAGAACCTCAGCATCTGCCCCTTCCTCCCACTACCTGAGAAAGTACAAATAGTTTGGGGAAAAGTGTTCCTTGCTCTGCATCTTTAGAGTCTTACATGACAAACAGTAGCTGCTACTGCAATCCAGCTTCTAAAGAGCACTCRAGAGAAGTGCCCTGTCCTTGAACCCGTGGAGTTGCCTCCCAAACATCTCAGAGTACTGCGGCATTTGCTAGGAGCAATGCCTAGAACCACATGAGCAATCACTTCRGCAGCTGCATTTCTTGCAAACAGTAGTGATCCACCAGTGTTTGCCTCTGAAAACAAGTCTGATTGCCAAACTAAACTGAAAAGCAGAATACTTGTTGCTGCACTGCAGCCTGAGACACCAACAGTAAGCTCTTGAGTTCTCATTCCCAGTATTTACTTTTATATAAATATGGTCCTACTTGTAGTATCAGCTTCAAAGCCCACAGGCCTTTTATCTCCTGAGAATGCTCTGAAACCATTTCGCTTTGGAAATACACACATTCCATAAGAAAAGCCAAAGCCACAAGAAATCATTCTCATCTCTGGCTGGCTTGCGCATAAACACACAAACCATTTGGAGGTGCTTGCATTGTTCTTCTGGAGATGGTGGCCCACCATCTTGTGTGTATAAACTATCTGACTTGCCCCAAATATTATTCTTTTCATGGGCTTAGAAGCATTTCTGGCTTCCCAAAGCTGTTTATGTTTGGCTAAGTCTTCCCCTGCAGTATCCATAGATTTATGCTATCCATCCATGGTTTACCAAGCAGCTACCTGTTTCCTGTCAGTCTCAGCTACATGACCAATTTAAACTTTCACACATATCTCCCCTACACTTCATTATAAGGAGACATCACACATTGAGAATTCAAAATTTTTCCTTAAAAAAGGACCTGGTCCAAAACCCAGCAATACTGGTGGTCTTCCTGCATTCTGACAAAATAATCAAAGTTTGGAAAGAAAAAACTCATTTTGAGATCTCAAGTACAAATTRGTAAAAACAGGATTCTAAACAGCTCAGATTTGGGAAAATTTGAATACCTTGATACAAAGTCAATTTAGTAATTAAAAGTCCCACTAGATCTTGGAAAATACCATGCATAAATGCCTCAACCACCTTTAGGGCAGGCAGCTCTGAGCAAATCAATTGATTAAAGAATCAAGGGGAAGATTCAAAATTATTCAGAGTTTTCTACTGATAGCTTTGATCAGTAGAGACAGTTTCTCAAAAATTCCAATTCTAAATACATGCAGCTAGAAGGCCTAGCATCCATTTCCTCTAGTGCTTTGAAGTCTGAGGCATAGTATCTCTGAATCAGATTGGTTTCCCTGGTCTCCCAGTCTCCTCATGGATTGCTCACATCTTAGAGACCTCTAACTTCATCTAGATGGCTCACTAGGAGTGAAACTGAGAATTTGAGAAAAACATGATAACCGGAGATTCAGCAGCTAAGATACCAAGTCATGACTTAATAGCTAAATGCTGAAGCTATTTATAGGTAGATAGGAAACTAAAGCTGAAACATTTAACTGAAAAGCAGGGGAGAAGTGCTAGAGTGGAGTCTAAACTGACTTGTAATGAGGCTGCTCAGAAAACACAACAGCCCCAGCACCGGCTCTGCTTCAGCCTCTCTGTATTACCTAAAGCCAAGCCAGTGGATCTGTGCTAATCTAACTCAGCTGTTGATCTTCTTGATATGCAGCAAACCTATTTATCTCATTTGCTCAAGTGTGCAGTCTTTTCCCCTCCTCTGGGTAGCCTTCAGTGTTTACATGTGGCTCTCACTTGAGCATCCATGGGGTAATGATTGGGTCAAGTAACACAGCTGCCTGGGTGGGCTGAGAGCCAGTGAATCACACTCCAGCTTTCTCTTACATGTACCTCTTTCCAAAAGGAAAGATGACCAACACCTCCATCCAACAGTGTTTCTTCAAGTGTTACATTTGCATTTCTATTTCTGCTTCCCATTAGCTGGTCTGCAGAGCTATTACAACCTTGGACATTGAAGTGAAATTCTTTGACTTAAGCCGGTGTAATGTGGTCCTCAATTAAAGTGCATTTGGATGCATTAGCAATGCCTCCTCCCTGCATTGTTAACAGCTTTTGCATGCCAAACACTGCTTTCAGTAAGATCAGTGACTGTCAGCACAAGACCCTGTATTTACACTCTAATTACCCAGTGCTCCCAATTACCAAGTAGGAAGAATTGCACTCCCCTTGTCACGCCATGTAGATTTTGTCACTTTCAGTATTTAAATAAGAAAGCTACAAAAGCTTTAAAGGCTTTGAATACTCATTCAGCCTCTCTTCAAGAGCTCCTGATGAGGCCAGTGGACACCCAGCTGCTCCCAGCATCTGCAAACCAGGCTCAGAGCTTGTGCACCTAGGGAGGTTCAGGGGGGCCTGCTCTGACTCAGCTCCCAGAGTCAGAAAGAGCTACTGCTCCACTTTCAAAGGGTGCTACTGATTTGGGAAGAGGTTTTTAATTCTAGAAGGAAGCATCATTTCCCTTATAGCTAATTCTGGATATCTTGAGACTGGGTGAATAATGCTGCAAGAATCTGCTATATGGCTGAATTGTTGAGGAGTAGGTTTATCTCCTTTTTAGACAAGTATTTATCCAGAAATTTGAGTCATCTGATGCATCTGGCACAAGCCTATTCAGAYCAAGGATCTACATAAATATACATCCAAATTTCTGCTTTTTCTTTGCTTCATTCCCTTGGACTCCTCAACCAAATTGGAGGCCAGCTTTTTTGCTCTTCGTTGTACTGCTTTGTGCAGTGGGTCAGTGGATAACAATCCTAACATTCCCTAACGTGGACCACAAATGTCCCCTTAGAGTTTCAACTTCAGCTTCAYAGATTTGATCTGATTTGTGAAAGGTAATTGGCAGGAGCACCCCAGACAGGACATGCTTTAGTCACCAATTTCACCAGAGAAACATTTACAGGAAACATATGCAAATTCATTGGGAATATTCAAATTCAGTTAAGCTACCACAACATACACAATGTATGGCATCCCCACTCGTTTCAAGGCAGGGGCAGCTCTTAACTTTAAGGTATCCCCCTTGCCCTATGTGATACTGTTGGAGTGGAGTGTAAGAGACTTTCCTTTGCTTCTCAGAGGCAGACGCTGATGGAGGGCTGCTTGGCCACCCCATTCGCCAGGCAGGAGCCTGAGCAAACTCACAGCACCATGCTCTCCCTTATCTCTGCCTTCCACAAACAGCTCCTCAGCTGACCTTTCTGAGAGAATCGACCCATGACAAGCAGGAATGACATAACTAATCTAATCCTCTGGAAACAATATTTGCTTGCCTTGAGCTCCCGGGGCAGTGTTTGATATGAAGGAGGGGAGAAGGGTGGAGATGTGGAGAGAAGGGAGCTGTCAGGAAGAGAGCAGCACAATCTCCTGTTAGGTGCAAACATTTCCCACCCAGGCAGGACAATGCATCCYAAGAAGAAAGTGTGCCTGGCACATTTTTTACTTTCCTTCCTTAAAACCAAGAAGAAAAGGATAGACTATGCCAAAAACTACATTTCTACAAAATTAAGACACAAGCAGAGCGATGCCTGTGAAAGCCTGTGGAGTGAGGACTTGATGTAAGGAGCTGCAGAGACTCTGTGCCCCAGCTCCAACAGCAGCTGCTTAATCTACTCCAAAAGGGAAAGTAAACAGGCCTGGTTCTCCGGCAGGACAGAAGCCTGTGTTTCCATTTCAAACAGACTGCAAAGGCCACAGAGGAAAAGCTAAGCAAGAAAAACAACCACTAAGTCGCAGAAGAGGGACCAAGCTTTTACAGAAGGGAGTATAGCCAGAAAAGCAGATGAGGCCAGACCAGATTTGCCACTGCAGAGCAGCCTCTTCCAGCCACCACAGCAAGGCAGATCCAGCAGCTGAGCATCTCCCAACCGCAGAGACATCCCAGCCTCCAGCGACGGCTGCTCGCCCCGTGCCAAGTACATGCCCTGCGTTGAAAGATACATCCTGCTTCAGCTGATGTGCTGGGAGCAGCGGCTGCAGCGGGCTGAGCCTTGCACAGGGCCTAGGGAACAGCTTGCAAGCTGTGCCCCCTTCCTCCTCCACAACAGGAGCGTGCTCAACAAGGAAGGGGTTTAGCTGCTCCTCTCTGGAGCCGTGCCCCCTTCCCTCAACAGCCTTCTGATGTCTCCAGGGCAGGCTCCAAGGGAGCTTTGCTCCTGCTGAGGCACCAAGCACCTAATTCCACAAAGGGCACAACAAAGCGGTGCCTGCAGAGCTCTCCCTTCAGATAGGCCAACCTGCTGTGGGCGCCAGGCCAGCTAAAATAAAACATCCTAATCAAATTTGACACTTACAAACATCTAGGCTGGAGCCGCAGTCCCCTGCCTTCCAGCCTTTGTTTGCATTTCTTGGCTGGTTAATTGCATAAATAAGTGTTGAAAAGCTACATTTTCCTTAGCAAACACTGCAGCTCGGGTCCGATTCGTGTGGCCAGCAGCATATGCATCTCATCCTCCCTTCCAGACACATTGGCACAAACCCATCAACTATACAGATGGCTTAACCAATATACCCTAAAGCCCACATCCATGGCTGACCACCACCCTCTCCTCCAAGAATAGCCTGTCAGGACCTCTTGCTATTTATAAACATTATCCCTTCCATGGACTTGGTAATAGTCAGAGAAAGGTGGGGGGTTTTTAGAGCAGAATCCCTTTTAACTTTGATGAATATTTTATAAGGACTAAATGTGAAGGCAAAAATAAACAGTCTATCCCCGGCCATTTAATAGTGCCAGAATTCAAAAGAGCAAAGCTGAGTCTGTGCAGCTCACGAGTTTGGGCACCAGCACCAATTCAGAGAAGAGCAGATGGTGTCAGAAAGGAGCTTCCTCTGTTTYCCAGTTGGTATCTGCTCGCTTACAAAGCGGTGCTCCAACTGCCRCGCAGCCCTGAGAGCAGCCCTGCAAGGCACCTGCGGTGAGAAACGCCTCTGCKGCAGCTTGCCCTGCAGCTCTGAAGGCCCAGCCGGACAGCAATCTTTCAAGGCCTTGGGGAAGACAGTTTTCAGAGCCTCCTTTATCTGTAGTGCTTTATTTTAAGTCTGATATTTATAACCTGATTCTACATTAAGCCTTGGTTGGGGAGGGGGAGTCAGAAGTGCTTTAAGTGGAACTGGATGAAAAACTTCCCCTGCAGTACCATTTTGATAGGAATTGAGATAGTCTGAACTGGGACACCTCCAGCATAAAACAGCTGTATATAAAGCAGCACATTGCTAAATGTGCCAGGCCTTAAAAGATGTAGGAGTGTTTGGATGGGACTGACAGTAAAGTAAGGCTTGCTAGAAACCTTGGAGCTAGGCACAATGTAAAGACACTGCCTCACACACTAAGGTAAAGTAGCTGGACAAAAATGTAAAGGTGTTTGAAGGATAACAGGAACTACACCATGTGATTTGTGAAGACTCCTGTCCCAGGGAAACACTTTGTTACAGCCAAGCAGTAAAAGCTCATCATCTTTGGATCTTTGTTATTTCCATTAGTACTGAGAAAAATATAAGCTAGCATCCATGTGGTATATATTGCAGAAAAAAACTATCATCTCAGAAAAAAAGAGCCTGGCACCTCACCCGATCTCAAATATAACCACATGCATCCATGTCCTGCCCCCCCCTCCAATATCACCCACTTGCAGAACTGAGATAAAAAGCATCCCACTTCCCACAGGGCTCAGCTCAGCTCCACCTCTGCTGCAGCACATGCAGCCAGGTAACCTGTATGCAGCAGCATGCTCAACTTGTTTCAAAATCAGATTATATACACTGGTGCTTTAATGACTGCTCAGGTCTTTAGAAAGGCAGAAAAGCTCCCACCACCCAGGAACACCACCTGCTGGTATTAGGCACAGCATGGCCTATTCAAGGAAAGCCTATTTCCTAAGCAAGGAAACCTTGATTCTGCTGTGTCAGTCTTGGGTCTGAGATCATCTGGTCACTCTTGCAGGCACAGGTGCTCTTAAAATCATCTGTAGAAGAATGTTTATAATCCATGCATAAATTGAGACCACTAAGTCACAGGAGATGGGGACAKGGCCATGGCAGAAAAGGATGTGCAGCTCAGCATTACAAGGAAACAAATTCAATCACAAGGATTTGTGTAAGGTGAAGCTAATTATGAAGTGTTCCCTCAACAAGTAGCTTTTTTTTTTTTTTTGCCTAGGAGGTTATTTACTTAACCTCTCCTCCCCCTTCTTAGCTTCTGATCTAACACCAAGCACCTGCTCTACAACCTGAAAGGGAAATTACTGTTTTTAGCTGTTTTCTGCCAAATAATAGCCTTTRACAAGAATAGCATTCAGCCCTAGATATTATCTTGAAGGGCAACTCATTCAAAAAGCATAAATAATGTCAATCAGCTAATAAGCCTGGACAGAGCTAAATGGTTCTGAGAAATCTGAAGCTAAGTGGGGCACTGAACTCAATTGCTCCCCGACGCAAGCTTTCTAGATAATAAGCCTTCGGAAGAATCAGTCTGCACCTAGGAAAGGTCACCATAGGCCTGGCCTTTTTAGGAATCTACAGCCTCTGAAAAGAGTCTGCTTCAGGGCTGTTTTCATCTAAAAGCCTCTCTCAGCTGGCACTTGGAGAGCAGTCCCTGGAACAGCTGGTGGTCTGCATTTTGGTCCACCAGCCAGGCCTGTGAGGAAGGACCTAGAGACAGGGGCAGCACTGGCAGGTCAGATGCATGGCTGTTAGCAGGAGAACACACAAGGTAAGTTTATATCAAGGTCACAAGATAACAACGAGCTTGCTCCTGAGCCTGATAGTTGGTGGGAAAAAAGGCAGGAAAAAGGCAGAAGCAATGGTGAGATTACAATGGAGTAAAATACTAGTTTTGAATGTCATTATAGCTTAAGGGGATTAGAGGAGGCACACCTAACAAAATCTGCACATTATGATCAAATGTCTTTTTTTCAAACCCATAGAAAAATTAAACCACTCTTGAAAAGATAAATCRTGTTAGACAGCCTGACTTGAGAATYTCAGATCCRCTAAGTGACCCTCATTTTTCAGCTTTTAACTGGAGCATAGGGGRAAAGGAAGACAAAATGCAAAGGGAATATAGATTCTGGCTCTGATAGGTCTCTCAGGCATCCTGCATGATACACAGGCAGATACCTGAAGGGACGGTGTCAAGGGAACAGGGACAAACTCTTTTCAGTCGCTCTGTGTGACAGGACAAGAGGCAACAGGCAGAAATTGAACCACAGAAAGTTCTGCCTAAATATGAGGAGGAATTTCTTCCCTGCAGGAGTGACAGAGCACTGGAACAGGCTGCCCAGAGAGGCTGTGGAGTCTCCTTCTCTGGAGATCTTCAAGGCCCACCTGGATGCAACATGCTCTAGGTGACCCTGCTGAGCAGGGAGGTTGGACTAGATGATCTCCAGGGTCCCTTCCAACCTTACTGATTCTATGACACTTAACCTTTCTGTTCTAAAGCACGTTCACAGGCTTCTTCACTAGCAGTATTACACAGCACACATTGAACCAGTACCATACCCAAGCAAGAACTGCTACTGCATTATATTACTAAGCATAAAGCAAGTTGCTTAGAGAAGAGCAAGCTTTGGACTGAAATGCAACCTTTCCAGTGAGCCCCATGACCATAACTTGGGACAGTTTTCATGGGAATGGTGCTTATTAGCTGCAGAGCCTCTTAGAAAACATGCAGCCAGTGGGGCCCTTGGAAACTTTGTGTATAAATTCCTGCTCATCTGTTCCTCAGAGCAGCTCCCAAATGTCTCTGCCGTGACATGGCCATGACAATGGGAGACATTGTGCRGAGCTGTCCATTCCTGCACTCATCACACTGGGCTGGGCTCAGAGCTGCTTTTTCTTTTATGAGGGATAATTARAACTGAGTGACCTAGTTCATGAATCATTCCTTTATTTCAGATACACAAATTGTGTCCAGCTGGCCGACCTTGATTGGCAGATGATTTCTGAGACAGGAAAAGAAAGTGAAGTTAGCCAGAAGCTTTTRCCAATGAATTCTTGAGAGACTCCTTGCTAACGGTAATATTTGGAGAGGTGCAAGTCCATTACTGGCATTAACCAGAGTTTTCAGAAGCATAGAATACCCTAATTGCACTGGAAAGCATTTGATTTTCCCATCACAGTGTTCAGCTCGAGTGTCCAGATTGAATCTTAGTGAGTTATGTACTCCGTAAGAGAGATGCCAGCTTGTCCTAAGTAGTACTGTCTCCTCTCCAGAGGTTGTACAGAGCCTAGATCCTACCTCTCAAACAATACCTGCAAGGTAGGAATACCCACACAACAGGCATATATCTGGCTAAACTAATTGCATCTTAACGGAACCTCTAGCTATGTGCATCCTGCTAGTCCTCAGCAAAGGAAGGGTAAGCAAGCCTAACTTAAACCTCTCCAACTAAATGCTTTCAAATTGCCTTTGTTCTCCCAGGGTTACAACCTGTGCCATCACTGCATCTCATCTGACACACACTTACTCAGTAAGAGGCAATAACTTGATCATGCACCTGCAGTCTTAACTCCCACATTTTTGTTGTTGCTCAAACCAGCATAAGCAATAAGACACTAACAAAGGGAAGGAACTTGCAGATGCTAGTGTGCACGAGAAGAATCAGAGTTGGCAGAGTTTGCATAGATGTGGAGTTAGACAAGGAGGATTCAGTGAACAGTTGCTTTTTTCCTCCTGTTTTTCTCCCCCAAAGAAAAAAAKCATTAGTTCTGCAAGAGTCATGAGTTAATTGCAGATAAATTGATAGAATTTGCACAGTAAATGGAGTTCAAGATTAATTAAATTGGAGTTATTCTGCTGAATAAACTAAAGCCACTATTGCTCCATCTCCATAGATGTAGGAGTAGGTAGCTTGCAACACTCCCCTGCTCCCTGCACCCCAAACCTGCTGTGCACAGCTGCCAGCTGGATGTGATCCACTGCACATCTGGTGCATGGCAGTGCCAGCAAGAGAAGCTGCAATACTATGAGCAGCCAGGACCTTGTCATCATAGCCCCAGACTTGGTCCAGGACCACTGACATCCTGTCCTAGGACTTCTCCAGCACCTAATCCAACACTTCAGCTCCTTGGCTGGCTTTCACTTGAAATTAGGTGGCACCAGGCCCGCCCTTTGGCTGGGGTGGGGGGAAGTCTCTATTTGGGGATACCCAGGCTGTTTTCATTTTGCCAGCTGAGAACAGATGAAGTTAGAGACTTGCRTAAGAACAAGCCAATGTTTCACTTGAAAGTTTGTAACTGCTCTAAGTGCATTTGTCAGTATCTCCAGCCAGCTGCAGGGCAGGTGCAGGAGCAGCCCCCACAGGTGGAGTTTCCTGGAAAGAAGCCAAGAGAAAGGGAGGAAGGAAACTAACATGCTGGAATAATTCAAGATCAGAGTCTCAAGGTAAGTGCTGGAGCAGCCCAGCCCTGCCAGGCTCTGGAGATCTGGGCCTTGCAATCAGGCTGTCTGGCCTGGCAGAATAAGCAGGGAAATAAGTGAAAGCAAATTTTTCCTATCTGCACCATCAGGCCTCTCATCACAAACCACAAAGGCTGGAGAAGGACACAATTCAGCTTCGTCTGTCCCGCTGATACATGCRGTGATGTCCTGACTTGCAGCAGCAAACAAGTCACCTATGTTAGTCCTTGCTCCTAAGACACTTGGTTCATGCATTCGTGCCTTGCTGGTGCTGCATCTGCCACAGGCACAAACACCACAGGAGGCAGACACTGCTAGCAACACACAGCTTCGAGCCTCTGCCACAGCTGGAGTGATACAACAGCAGAAAAAAGAGCACACCTCCCCACAATTAAAAAATCTCATACATAACTTAAATAAGACCTTTCATTAGCAGCCTTGCAGAAAACAAGTATTGCACAACTTCTGCCTGAAGCAGGACAGAAGCTCCTTCCACACTATTTCTTCAGATATGGGAGAGAACAGGCTTTTTATTACAAGTTAACATGCTTACAAGCTTTGTTGAAAAGACAGCCTCCCTTCCCTAGGGGTAGCGCAAAAACCTCTGTGGAGGGAAGCCAATTCAAGATGTCCAAGTCTGACCTGATCGGCACRGGCATGCATTTCCCTGAGCATGGAGGGTAGTTAATGCACTTCTATGAAATTCATCCTGAACACTGCAGGCAAGCACAAGTCTGCCAAGTTCATTCCAGTTTCCTCCTTTAATAGCCTCGTCTCTCAACTCCCACAAGCAACAACCTCCAAATAAACGAGCACCCAAACAAGGCACCATACAATACATCATGATAGAATTTCAATATGGAGCTAGTTTGTAGAAATTCAATAGAGCTGTCAAACCTACTTTGTACATCCAAACAGTGTGCTGAACAAATGCTTTTAATCTTTAAAGGTCATTGTTGAAAGCAATGTTCCCTACACCGCCTCGCATCTGACACGTCACCCCCAGCCTCCCGGAGACACTTGCAGTAGCACAGCTAGCTAGAGCTCAATACCTGTTACAGAACAGGGGAAGTGGCTTGTTTTTATTTTAGTTTAAATATTTAGATATAATTTGCATCTAATTAACATGCTTGTCAGTTATGAAAACATACACAACTAATGGCTTTGTTAACATGTTGTACCAAACAATGCTGCTATAATGCAGCAGCTTGCCTCCTCTTACCTTTAAGAAAACAGCAGCAATTCTGTTAAAGGACATTATACTGATGCACAGGTTCTCTTAGAGATGAAAAGACCCAAGCATCTAAGATATGTCCACACTAAGAATATTTAATGGCATAAGCATAGTGAAACACTCCATTGATATGGATGGTGATTAGAAAGGATGTTAGTGTGGCCTATGACATTTCTGCATAGGAAATTACCCATTCTAGAAAAATACTTTCAAGTCRGTATAATGTATTACTAGTGCTGCTGCCATGTAGCAATGTCACCAAACAATTCAGCCAAGCATCATTTACCATTTGGCAGTCAGGTAACCCAGCATGTGAGCTGACTTGTACCTAACCAATAAAGCTTTACACAACTTACAGATCAGCGTAAATCTGGTAGGGGAAAAAATCTAGTTTTAGTCCTCTCAGAACAACTGCACCTGGACAAGAATGTGATCCTCCCAGACATACAGAAACAGGATGCAGCATCTTCTGCATTACTGTTATGACCYGCTCATTTTTACTTCTGTACTTTTGCTTAGAAGTAAAGAGACAGTTACATATTACTCTTGCCCCCAAAATGCTCCCTCTATACATACATGCAAACAAAAGAGGAATATTTCAGATGAGTTTAACATCWAAACTAGGTGGTAAAGAACCACACAATAAAGAAAGCATAAATAGCATCAAAAGTGCCTGCCTGTATCAATAATGCATTCTCTATCCCTCTGACTGCCCTGCATGAACACAGCCCCAATTTGCACCTGCTCAGAGTAACTTGTTCCTACCACTAGCAACAGGATGGAGGAGCTGAAATCAAATCCTCTGGGAGTCTACTCTTTTTGCTCAGTGAGGCATCAACTTTCCTCCCTGGCTCTGTTCATCTGTCCAGTCAACTTCAGGTTCCAACTGGGCTGGCTGTGAAAAAAGATCAATAATCAATATATACATTTCAAAAAGCAGGAGAGAAATGAACATGTGATCTTCAGAACTATCCTTAATACTTCAAAAAGAACAAGGAATATGTACAAAAGACCCATGGACAACAAGAAAATGACAAAAAAAGCATCAGCTGAAGTGCCCAAATGAGAATCATCTCTCAAGCATTAAAGGGAGAATAGGGGTCATGATTCATCCCAGGTACAAAAGCTTTCCCACTCACTGACTCTCAAAGGACCCAAGAGTTCTCAGTTTGGAGAATAGTTTGACAATACATTTCTAGAATAGATGGAAGATGTAAAGCTAATAAGACATTCACAGAAATCAAATCTGAGCAAGCTGTCACCTTGACAGTCTTCCCTATTGATAGTTTCTTGACTTTTTTGCTGAGGATTTTGTTGGCTTGCTTTCATTCTCAGACTATGCTCTCATTTAAGCATTTTATTTAGCTTCTGTACAGTCTCAGGGTGAGGAAAAAGCAGGGGGAAGGGAGGAGGCAGYACTTCTGCTGTGGAGCTGAGATCACCAGTCTGAGAGAAGGGTAAAGTGGCTGTTGCAAGACTCAGTGAGGTTTTTTGAGATTTTTTTTTAGTACTTTTCTCCCTTCATAGGAATCTTAAGTCATATGAAAAGAAGCAAGTGCTCAGGAGCTTGTAGACTGATGTCAACTGATATATATTCAGAACATCCTCATGAAGCAAGATCCACAGCCAGCGTAAGTCAGCACAGCTCAGCAGACAATCCATGGAAAGCCTGTTTGGATGTAGTTTGTCATGCTAGCCACTGTAATTGGAAAAGTTCAGCTCCAGAGGAAGTTCTGGCCAAATCTAGTCTCTATTTGACATTTGAGTGGAAAAAATGCCACAGAAATAACCCTCTCTGATTTCTGCAAGTGAGAGCAGCTGGAGAAGGAGGTGCATCACCTTGACAGAGGAGCAAGAAGGAAAAAGAAACTCCAGGAAGTGTAGATGGAGCCATACTTCAAAGCAAGATGAGCTGCTAGAGGAACAGATGATGTATTAAGAGTAGGTAAAACAGGCTGAAGAACACGTTCCATGCCATCAATCCCAAGGCCAAGGCCGATGCTAACACCGACACAAAGCGTGGCCCACTTTTCTTGCACACTGCTGCTGCAGCCAGCCTGAGCAACCTAGTTCCAGAGAGGAGAGGACAGCCAGAGAAAACCAGGAGGGAAGCACTGCCACCACTCTTACCTCAATGCAACGTCTTGACAAACATGAAACAAGGTCCAAGCTGGAAGGATTTGGCCAGTTATTTCCTTTTGTTGGGATAAGGTCTAAGTCCTTTGAAGACTGACAGTTAAGATATAACAGGAACCGCATGACTTAACACTCCCTTCAGAGTACAGCAAACCTCAGTTGCCCACAGGGCCCCGATAAAGACAAGTTGACTCTTCTGTGGCCTAAGCACAATGCCAAACTTCACAGAAGCACATTTGATATCACAAGTTGCTCAAACAGGCATTATCCAGTATCCTCCCCCTATCCTCTGAATCAAGGATTTATAGCAAGCATTTGCCACACAAAGTACAAAAAAACAGCAGATGCCTCAGCAGCTGAATCTACAGTTGTCAGAGCTGATTTATCATTCCAAGAATTTGAGAGAGTCAGAAGTCATCACAGAGCCATCAACATTAAAAATATAAAGTCTATACCTTGCCCTGGGCTGCCTATGTGTGACTTCCCATTTTAATTTTTTGGTGCTCTTCATTTTGGTTCAATGAACTTAACTCACTTTTAATGGCATAGTTAATTGCCTAATTATGAAAATGACTGTATCTATATATTAGCAGTATCTTTTATGAAAAGAGATGTTTGTTAGAATGAATATCCCTACACTTCACAGAGCAGGTGTTAATTTGTTTTGTGTGAATAGGTGGATAGCTCCATGAGTATCTAGGTATGCATTAGCATCTCACTTATATTACTGTTACCTTTCTAAGTGCTGGAGATGACAGATGTTCATTAGTCAGGGTACATATAGCCTCTTCCCTGGAATATTGGCTTGCCTCATGTATATTAATAAGATTATCCTTGCAATCCCTCTGCAAAATAAGGTGGAGTTTTACCCCCATTTCACAGACTAAAAACATAGGTACTAGGAAGTTGATTTGCAAAAGGTCCCTTCCYTTCAAAGGTCCCTTTTGAAGCCAGACCTTCAAAAGCCAGGCACTAGAGCATGGCCCTCCTCCGATAATTGCACAAGGGTGCCGTACAGAGGGTAACATGCCCTGGTCTCTGGAAGGGACCAGCACTAGTTACTGAACTTTGCTCCCTGATACTGCAGCCTCCACCTCCAGCAATCACCTCTCCTTCCTCCCCCCACCAAGCTCCTGACCATGTGCAGGGAGATCCCTCCTGTCTCTACTCCAGTGACCCTTCTCCAGGGTATTTCAGGTGGCCAGAGCCTTCTCTGAGCATGGCTGACACTTAGGCCTTTCCTAGAGGAGCTGGAGTCCCACCTCATCTCCTTATTGAGGAGTGTCCTGCAAGCACACTACTTGCCTAAAGATATCTTTGGCTGCTTACCAAGAAAGCTCAAATTCAGGGCAGCATCTCCTAGCAGGAAGCAGTCCGCCCCTCCCACCTCAGTGTTTCCACCAGTAGTGCCATAATGCCTCCCTAATCAAAAGCAATTGAAAAAGGCTTGTTGGTCCTTACTCTGAAGCTGTTGAGCCTGGAACCCATCCTAGCAGTCACAGCTAATGCTAACTAAATACTCTATAAATAATCAAAGGGGAAGAATCATTAGCCAGCCATCTTGTAATAATAATTTTAAATGAAAATGTAATTTATAGAGAGAATATAATTATAAGACAAGGCCCTTTAACCATAATGAATGTGCTCAGATAATGATAGCTCCTGCAGGCTTGATCCTACCTTAGGCACGTCCAGTTTTCTCCCAACATCACAGGCTTCCTGGTGATGAACACAAATGCAGTGGGACTGCTGCAGAGCCCAAAGGAGTGTGAAGTTAGATAACAGCTGCCTGCTCAGATCCTGGGCTTACTAAGAATAGCCACCTCTCACCACCTCCCTGTCCTACTCATGTACCCCAGCACCAGATGGGACTGGCAACAGGGAACTGCCAGGACAAGGCCAGCCTTTAACAGAGCAGCTCCAAGCTGTGAACACTAAATTCATGCAAGGCCCTTCATCTAGTAAAACAAATCCAGCAGCATCCAGTCTTATCTGAAGTTCCCAGAGACTAGCACCCAAGACTAAGGGGATATTTCACCTTGCAGGCCATAGCTCAGCACTGAAAAGCAATCTCAAACCCCAGACTGCTGCTTGAACACTTAGCCACACAGCCCCCATCTCAGATCTGCTATGGGACAAATTAATCCTGTCTGGCTCTGGATGTTCTCACCTGCAAGTGATAGAGAAGACAGGCAAAGGACCTGTGGTGTTGCTGTAGCATCTTTCAGAAAGGTACTTGTGGTAGAAGACTATAAACTCTTCATACACTATATTCCTTTACCCGCACTGCACTCCTGATAGCTTCTAACTATGGCCAGCCTGAGTGATTTATCCAGGAACAGCAGCTCTCACAAAGTGCATCCCAGAGGGAACCTACCTAATGAAGCCTAATGGAGCAGGTGAAATGAGGAGTAGACAGCCTCCTTGTTTCAGGCAGCTGCTGCATTGCTGTGCGTTGTGGCAGCCAGCCTGCGAGGCAGAGCCCTTGTCCTAAAGCTGGACAGAGCAAAATACTGCTCTTGACTTATTCTTCCATCCTTAGTGATTTCTCTGAAAGCAGACAACTTGACTCCCAGGTTTGCCAGTTTGGAGGAGGCTGCTACTCTGTAGCACTGCAAGTCCCAGGGGGAAGTGCCAGCTGCAATTGGATAGGTCAGGCAGATCTTCAGCATCTAATCTGCCAGGGAGTTTGCTTTTTTGTATCTGCAGTTGCACATTTCTTGCCTTTTGCTCCCACTAGAGGGTTAAAGGATAGCAAGGCTGAGGCCAAACACAACACCAGGCTTTCCAAGATAAGAAACAGGCCTGCTAAGTCTCAAAGCAGAAGGAATCAGCTCATCCCAACACATCTGAGAAATGGAAGCATTGGACAGAATTTTAGCAGAGTCGTAGTAACCGCAAACCGCTATCGGTTCTCCCACGCAAGGGCTCTGTGAAATAGAAACTGATACCTGCTCATCTACAGCTACAAGTAGAGRTTAAACTGCTTTTCTCCTGGTGGCACTGCCCTGGCAGGCATGGGATAGGGGCTGGGAGGAGAGAAAAGTTCATAACATGGATAGCCATGCCATATCAGAGCAGGCTTCAGACAAACTCCCCTGCAAGAGCCAACAGCTACCCTCTAAACTGCRCTGAAGGTCAAAGTCAGAGCCGAGGGGCATGAGCTGCAGGTGTCTCCAGCAGGAGCAAGACCAACATGCAAGCCAGCCCAGCCTGCCTTTACTCATTTGGCAACCACCCATTTCACTCTGCACTCAACCCGGAATTCACAGAAGCATGCAAACAGCAAAAATGGTCAAGAAATATTGTCAGAGCACAAACCTGAGCTCCAGGCTAAYGTGATGATACAGATATAACCACCTCCTGTGCATACAACTTCTAGACTCTGCTATGGAAACACCAGCTTGTGCTGGAATCATTTCCACTGGGACGCAACACTGCCCTTCCCAACACTGAGCAGATGAGCAATGACAGTGTTTTAGCTTTCATCACACTAACGAGTATCGATAATGATGCATCAAGCTAAACACAGAGCCACTTATCAGGATGTTGCTATTGCTCCGTRGCTCAGCATGAGTGATTTTATTAGTGGAGATAGTGCTGCAATATTAGTTTCCTCATCAAGCTCCGACCCCGGATCTGACAGCGTCATTTGTTAATTTTACTGCCAAGGCACGAAGTTCACCAGCAAGGGCTCTGTCAAAGTCTGCGTGCGGCAGTCACACTCAGGAGGGACTGCAACAGCTACCTTATACATCAACCAAGTTGGCTGGAGTATGGATGTGTAGCTGGTTGTACAGAAAAGATGTCAGCAAGGAGAGGTGGAAAGCCATAAGGATAATATGTTAAGAACACAAGGGCACAAGTGCTCACCTAATTTACTCCCTGCTGTGGTAGTGATTGCTCCTGCAAATTGAATACTCAAACAGAAAATAAGCAGTTTTGTCTTTGATGAGCTGTAGTCATCTTCCCCCCCCCCAGTCTCTTCTAGGGCACCCTCAGCAAAACACCCCAGACCCTAACTCAAGGCCCTGTTTTTCAGAGGGCATTGCTGCATCAGACCATATCATACCTTACCTCACTGCAGGGGCATCCGTTGAAGATGCAGTTCAAGCACCAGGGATTTAGAGTAAGTGCAAGACAAGAGTTAAGATGAAATCCTAACAGATTTGGGCTGGAGCTCCTGTGTGAAAGGAGACAACCTGCCCAGAGAGCAAGGGCAAGGRTGAGGGTGCTGAGGTCCCAGTGCAGCTGACAGCTCCCAAGAYAGGCAGCAGAGCTTGCTAGGAGCAGCTTTTAAAGAGCAAATTAGGGAACTGGCTGTGATTTTTAATGGCCAGTTCTGCCAAATTAGACCAAACTGCCTCCAGTTCTGCACCAAAGAGCTCACAGGGAGACCAGCACTGAAACAGAGCATAGTTAAAGTGGTCCTAGGGTGAAAGGGAGATGTTTTCTGCTGTTTGTAAGTGACAGGGAGTGAAGAGGAGTGCGCCAAAACCCAGGAAAGTGGTGTCTGTGCAGGCATGGCTCCTGCACCTCTGACTAGCAAGATGTTAATGTTACAGCCATTCTGACACCTGCTTGAGGCAAAATCTGATCACCTCGGACTTGCTGAACTCTCACCACTCTCCTCTACGCTTCAGGAAGTGTTTTGCAGTCTAGTTCAGACTCCAGCAGGCAGCGACACCATAGAAGTCAGAGGGCTGCAAAACATTCCCAACTACRCAACACAGGCTCCCTAGTAACCTTCCTAAGGGGGAAATTCCTCCCCACTTGGCCYGCGAGCAATGAAATGAAGGAGGTCTTGTAGCAGGCTAGTGCGAGGGCCTTCTTGCAGCACTGCTGCTGCCCGCACTTCGCTCTGGGCCAGCCCTGCTCCTCAAGGTGCTCTCGGGGAGGGCATCAATGCAGCCAGACTACACCAAACAACTTTACACAGAAGCACGTAACAAAGGAAAAATTTCGTATTCGAACCTGTTCAGCATGCCACTTYGCATGCAAACATGAGCCAAACTTGAAACATTTCTCACTGAGCCAGGTCATGCAACAAGTGATTTTCAAAATTAAAAAAGGCTCAAGTAGCATAAACAGTTAAAGCAACCATTCTGTGCAGGACAGCACTACAGGAGCTTGCAGATGCCACCAGGAGAACTGAGGATCTTTATGTTTGTTTACTGAACTGAGTAATCCACACTCCTGGGTTAGACAGTCTCTTTCCATTTTTAAGAGATTCTCCCCTTTCTACTGCTCTTTGCCTAACTAGACTTTGCTCATAGCTCTATTTTTAAAAGACACACTGCAGCACAGACAATTTATGAACAGAACCACAATCCATTTGCTTATTTGTTTTTCCCTCTTTAAAAGCTGCTTACCATGAGAGCCCAGCTAGCAGATTTACAGGGGCACTTAGTGTTGCTGCACATATTACAGGCATACTCACACTGCATTTCCACCTTGCTTCCCTGCCTGCTGCTAGAGGTACYGGTGTTTTGCCCCCACCTTTCTCATGGCTGCTGCCATTCCTTCCAGCCTGTCCTGCCAGCATCTGACAAAGCTATCTCAAACCTACTCACCATCTGAAGAATTCAGCATTTCTTAATGGATCTGATGTTAGTATTCCTCTCCAAATCTACACTACATAGATGTAATAGAAAAAGCAAATGGAAATGAAGGCCCTGGAGGAAAGCTTTCCTCTTACTGGCAATGATGTGAACAGAGGTGACAGGGGCTTGCCAAGAGCTTGCAGTATGTATTACTATAATGCTATTTGCTTGCACCCCAGACCTGTAATAGAAATAAGCCACTTTATTCACAAGCCTAACTGAAGTCAGCTCCCTGGGAGACGATGGCAGGGAGGGAGCACACATAAGTGCCAGCCACACAGGCCCCAGAGCCTCGCTCCCCACCTCTTCCATCCCAGTCCAATGGTGGGGCATCACCAGCTGGGGCCCAAGGAGCATGAGGTTCAGTTAAGCTGGGGAGGGAGTAGCATTTCATAGGTGTTTGGCTAGGAAAGCCCCAACATCCCACGTGAGGCGATCAGCTGACAGATCTCCCTGCAGCTCCAGGATGGCGCGCACACTCGATTAGTGAGCTAATAAGTTGGGTCACCAGGACTTAGTTCATTTAGAGGGTCCAAACCACAGGCCTCACAGCAATGTTCACAGCAGAACCCAGCAGTACAAGCTCAACTGAAACAGCATTCATAGCCAAGTTCCTAAGGCAATACACTCACACTCCCTGGCCCCATGCTGTCAGTGTCTCCAGAGAGCAGAGGATGTCCAAAATGTATTCTATTCCTACCCTGTCACAAACCCAGGCAGAGGAGRAAGGAGCTAGAAATATCTACTCTTCCCCCAATGCAGAAGGCTGCTACTGCCRTACAGAAGGGGACTAGATGGCACTGACATTGTCCGTTCTTAAAGAGCTAATATAGCTTCTTACCTCCTCTCCTTCTTTTAAGGAGTTGCAAAGAACTTGTCTGAGCAGAAGGCAGTATATTCTCTTGCCCTTTGTCTAGACTGAGCTGTGGGGGCTCAGACAGTAGCCTCTGGTGTTATTTCATGTGTGGGCACTACTGTAATACAAATAAACATCCCAATAATAAAAGTATCATCAGTTTGAACTTGGCACACTGTAGTCTGCTTGCGTGGAAAAGGACACAGGCTTTGGGAAGAGAAAAAGAACAAGGCTTTCAAGTTGTTAAATAGTAAAAAACACACTCCATTCTTTAATTTAGGGCCAGTGTGACCTGGCAATTAGTYATAGGACAGGCTCCAGCCCAATTAAGACAAACAGCCCAGCATAATGGAAATGGTAATGCGAGCAACAGGAGCAATCTGAGTTATGGTCTCAATTTTCTCCATGCCTGATGGATTTGAAATAAGTTCAAAGTAGGTCAAGTGGTTGACTTTTCATTCGCTGATCTCAAAGTTTTTCTATCCATCTCTCTCCAGAGCTATCTCTGGACTCGTCAGCATTGTTGTCTCCTAGGGCCAAAGTCCTCCCAGCTGCATCTATGCTGCAAAGGAGACCAGAAATCTGATCTAAGGGAGGGTGACCAGCATGCTTTGAGCATAGTCCAAGGAGGTGTCATTTTCCATTCTTTCTGCAGTTTATCTTCTACTTGGTGTTTCTCAGGCTCTTCCCTTTCACATTAATCAACTCAGACTTTAAAGCAAAAAACAAAGCCCAGCCCTCACCAAGTCTTTCCAACTCTGTCCTTTGACCACACAACACAGTGCAAAACAATCCCAAACTAGAGTCTGAGGCCACCTCACTGCACCCAGGACTGCAAAGAACTGACAGCACTGTGTTGGCAAGCAGAAGTAATTACCTGGCTTGCTGTCTGTAAGGATGCAAGCACATTGTATGACAGCAAGTCATACAGTACAGTGGGTATTGACAACTCATGTGGCACAGAAACCCAAAGTGTTGGTATATTAACAGGCTTGCTCTTGCTATGCAGAAGGCAAACAGTGGGATTAAACATGATAAAGAATCTGGAATCAGACTTATKCTCCCAGAGCTTTCCCTGCTTGTCATAAGTCTTTGACTACAAGACTAATTACTCCAGCCAACCTGTTAGCTGTGCCATGGGGACAGATACCTTTTCCTTCTACAGAGCCTCCATGTTGCMCGAGAGCTGCTGCGTTACTCAGCCACTGCTGAGGTAGATGTTTAGGAGCAAACTAGCCTGTCTACAGGCCAGCAGAGGCTGCCAAGACTGCAAGTGATTTGTCTTGACATCCTCCCTGTAGAATCCCTGAAGATTAAGAGCCTCTTCCAGACAAGCCTAAGAATAAGCAGCCATCACCTTCTCCATAGTGCTTCAGCATCATCTCTGTGAGCATTGGAACACCGTCCCTAAGGGGCTGAAAGACAGTCCAGTCCCAGCATACAGATTTAAACATACAAGGAAACAGGGCTCTTGCTGYAAGGCACTTTGGTTTGAGGTGCACCTACCTCCTGCTCTCAAGCCTTCCTCTAACCTCAAGAGGTGGCTGATTGCACCTTTTATCAATGCAAGGTGAGAACCATGCTGTCTCCCGTTTTATAAGGAATGTGCCAAAGCTGAAGGCTTCATGTGCTGTTTCTTGCTGGAAGACACTCAGTTACACAAAATGCCTTTCCATTAAGGACAGGAGAACCCAACAGCAGTAATGCGAGAAGCCAGCATGAGAGCCATTTCAAAGCCCATCTCTAGAAGCAGAGCCCCTTTTTACCTCCCAGAGCAATACAGCTCCTCCAAGATTTGTGTGAGGCAGCAGTGCCACCCAGTGGCTGCCAGCTCAGAGCCTGAGGTCTGTCCCTTTCTGCACCTCTGGGGCAAATCGATTATGTTTTCCATTTACTCCAAGTCAGGAGCTGATTCTCAAATTGGCTGCCCATTTGCTGCAGGGCTGAGAGTACAGGTATCTGGGAATGAACACATGCAGACAGCTGTGCATGGGATAAYGCTGAGTTCACCACTAGAGCCATTACATTTATTGCCTGCTCCATGTCTCTGAAGTTGCATAATTTCTTTGGGGAGGCATTAACGTAAGACAACGACGCAATCTCTCTCCATACATAGCATCATGGCAGAGCTAATTTTCTAAGTGCATGCTTCAATCATCCAGACTGCACTTGCTAAGTGTCACAGGCAATTAACCTCGTGCCAAGTTGGGCTTCTCCTTGCCTTTTAGCAGAATCACTTTGATTGCTTGTGGACAGCCCATCCCCTGCACAGCTCTTCGGCAGCAAAGGCCTCTGCAGCYGCATGGCTCCTGAGGAGAAGAGCAGAGGATGCCAAACATTTCTACAGGATCAGTTATCTATTTATACAGGCTCTCCACAGCAAGCAGGTTGCAGTCACTTAGTGCGCATTTAAGCTATGCTTATGGTAGGATGGAAATAACCCACTGCCTTCTCATTCTTCCCAGGATTCCTGAAAATTCCCAAATGCAGATGCACTGTTGCCTTCTGCATTGAGCTCAAAATGCCATCTGCCTTTTATGTAGGGCCAACTGGAATTCCACTCACATTTTAGAGGGGAGTGATCACAGCAGTATTATAGCTTCAGATGGATAAAGCAAGACACCAGCCCCAAAAGAAAAACTGTTTCATGCTGGATCAGCCAARTGTTCTCTAGGGTTTTAAATTACATGGAAGTAACCGGGGGAAGATTGCTGCTGAACCCAAACAGCTCAAAAGGCAGCTCATTATACAGACTAGAGAAAATGCTAAGTGCTTTTTCTTTTGATATCTTCTCTGGTCTCACTTGGAAAGAGTCAAGCCCAGAGACACCTTYCATTTCCCAGGGAAGCAATGCTGTTGCCTAAGTTGTCTTCCACAGAACAATCCCCCATCCTGGTGCCTACAGGAAGCTGCAAGAATAAGCCAAAGGCTGGAAAGAAAACCCTTACACTGACACTATGTCCAGGTAGCCTTTGAGGAGTGCTCTCAGCTAWAATAGCTTACTGCAGCTTTGCTGCTTGGCGGGCACAGGCCTTTTATCAAGTCCCAATAGGGAAGGTAGCAGGGCAGATCTGGAAGTATGCTGGGTTGGTGGTCATACAGCAGCCAGATCTTAAAAGGCAGTGTAGGCAGGCCCTTGGAGCTTCTCTAAGACCAGAAGACAGCTCAATTAATGGGTACAAAGTCCCAGATTGCCTCTTGATCAGAAAGCAAGAACCAATGGTTAAATGAGTAGAGTAAGGCAAACTTAGAGAATAAGGGAGCCATCCAAGGGCAGTCATCCAGGGGAATGGGCTGCCCCCAAGAAGTGATAGATTCACTGCCTGCTAATAGCCTCAAATCAGGAAACATGTACCTTCTCGGAAGGCCTGTCCTGAGCTCAGCGACCAGCCAGWGTAACACTAGAGCCTGTGCAAGACAGAACAGCCTATATGATGTAATGGTCCTTTCATGAATTAATAGATGCATCTTTCCCAAGTCRCCTTCACTGTTTTTAGTCACCTTGTTTTATGGCTTCTCTTTAAAGTCTCCCTCCCCAAACCTGTCACTCAGGCACAGCTCTTCTCCCCAGTTAGTATTTTCACATCTCTGCTRACAGCAGTCTTCCCTGCCTGTCTCCCCTGCAAGTATTCCTCTTTTCCACCCAGCTGTTCAGGCAAAAGACATTAAAATTAAGAAACCAATCACATCAAGATGCTGTCTCAGTACTCTGTGGCTTCTCAGGCTGAGCAGTTCCTCTGCTCTGTAATGCTACTAAGATCTGGACCAAACGCTCAGAGCTTCAAAAGCTAGGAACTCCTTTCTAGAATCTAACAGCAACTTATCTCAACCCCATCTGATCCATGCAGAGAAGCTCCAGACTTCAAAGTAACTCTTTCTAAAGAGGCTATAAGTAACATTTCAGCAGATTCTACCTGGAGGATGGATAAAGCCTGGATTCACTCAAATGTAACTTCAGGTATCCAGTTGAAAGCACAACGATTTTCCTAGAAGGATTTTCAGGGGCAGGTTCCTGGCTTCTCTGACATGACAAACTCASCTGAGGTTGCTGCACATGTTTGTGTGAAGTCCTAAGGCTCAGGAAAAGGCCTGCCTTACTGCATTTTCCCCTCACTACCTCCAGTCTACTCCTCTTGGGTTTTTAATTTCTTCCCRAGCACATGTGAGAGCACTGTGGAACAGATCTGAAGCACTGGCCACTGTCACCATTTATCTTCATTTCTGCCATCAGAAACATGCAGCAAAGGAGCCAGGGCTGGAGAGCAAATTGGGCTTTCCTGCAAGAATCTAGCCAGCTACACACAGCATGAGAGCAAAAAAGGAAAGATTTTGATCAGGTGTGTAACACCTGTTCCTATGTATAGCAGTGGTGGCTGGCAGAACAGGCAGATGCTCTCCCACAGCTTTGGTAGGTGATGAAAGAACGCCCTGCTTTCCTCTCCCCTCTTTGGCCATCTCAGGTAACTACCACAAGCCCTGGTCTTACATTAGAGAGATTTGCTGAATTGCCTCGCTGTGCTGTGGCTGCAGAAGCTGGACCAGGCAGCAGAGCCCCACTACCTGCAGGGGGTACAGCAGAGACCTTCCCACATTCACTGCTCTGCAGGAAGGCACCRAAAGCAGAGCCAAAACAGAGGAGCTGCTGCACAAATGCAGTGGGCATTTACTAAAGGATCAGCTGTGAGCTGTTTCTGACTTGGACCCATTTGGCACMCCTTAGAGTAGATCCCTATTAGGTAGGGCAGAGCTGCCTTCATCCTCAGCTGTGGGCTGAGGTGCTGCTGCTGCTCTGAAAGCTAGCGATAAGAACAGAGCTTGCTGGAAATCAGCCCTGATTCMCACAGAAATCCTTCATCTCTCATTGCTGGAGGCTGCTCCTCACAGGTGCTGGTACTGCTTCATGGGGAAGGTTCCCACCTCTCCTCCAGTACAAGGATGTGCACTCAGTGCACAGCCTGCTCCAAGTCATCCACACTGGGAATGCACTCATCCCAGAAAAGCCTCTTTCAGTTTGAATTCACATCACTAGYTRKATTTTTAGTAGAGTASCTTTGAAATGAACAGAGAGTGAAGGTCAGCAAGGGAGATGGCTATGGAAGAGTGTTACCCTTCCACAGGCTTAGGCAGAGAACCCATCCCAACCACAAGTAGGGAGGCCTTAGTGCTAYGTGTGCACATGTCCAGAGCTGGAGCACCATTTCCAGGGAAGAAACCAAGCCCTACAGCAGTYTTCCTGCTACATATAATGCCACCCTATTCCCCAGGGTGGAGTTTGTATACTCTTACCTAAAAGCAAGTCACCAGTCCGTACGTCCTTCCTTCTCCTGGTGTGGGTAAGCCTGTCCCAGTTTTTCTTTTGCCTGTGGCTGACAGCAGAGAGCTCATCTGCTCCATGTCACAGCTCACACTGCTGAGACACTTCAGTTACTTGCACCCAAACCATCTCCATAACCCAAGGAAGAGTCAGGCTGTAACCAGTGTTAACCAGTCACAGTGCAACTGTTCACAGCCAGCATCTCCGCTGAGCCCCACTCGGGACTGCACGGGCACACCTACACACAGAGCGGTCAGGCCTGGACACCACGTTGTCCTGCTTGCTGCAGACAAGCCCAGCTGTGCACTAGCTCTTGCCCACCAGCACTGGCTTTTTCTCTACTACTTTTCCCATGCCAAAGCTACCCTCCCTGCTCCAGGCACCAGTGGCTTTGGGGCTGGGTTATCCAGAAGACAGCTAGAGGCTGTAGAAGTTAAACATTTGTCACTAATTCCTCACTCAGAACTAGGATTCCTCAATCAATGGCAGAAATTCCTTTCTCTACACTCTTCTGAAGGCTACTAAGCTTACAWGGGTATATTTGCAGCACCTACTGCAAGTATCTGAAATATCCAGTTAGGTAGCACAAAAATCTTCCTGTACAGCATGGAAAAGGGAAGCTCCCGAAGTTCCAGCCAGTAAAAGCTCACAGGAATAGCAAAATCTGGTCATGTCTCACCAGTACCAGCATACACCACCTCATTTAGCAGCCACAGGCATTTCCTTAACATCATGCAAGAGCTTGGAAATTCATAAGGAAACTCACCTTCTTCATGCAAAACATCAGACAACTGTCATCTGCCCCAATTCCTTTAGGTTGTAAGGCATACCATCTCACAAGGCACTGAGAATGAGAAGAATTGCTCGGTGTCTTAGCCCAAAGAAAGCTCTGTGCTGAATCTGGCCACAGCAATCCTCAGAGCCAGGCCAGGGGGCTGAAAAGCAGCCCAGACCAGTGTATACATGTACATACAGCATCCTCACCACCAGGTAAAAAAAAAAGGTTTGAGTGTCTCAATCTTTTGATCAAGACAGCAATTTCCCTGACACTGTTCAATTACAATGTATAAGAAAACAGCCACATTAGGCCAAGAGTCTCAGGAGCTATTAATTCTTGAGAAAAGGATAATGAATCTAATAAAATCAGATTTTCCTACTCCCAGAGGGCCAATGAGAATTATACACAAGGTACAGACAGCCATGATCCCATTTAAAAGCATCATGTATGCCTGCAGCTGATAGCAGTGAGCAGTTTGTCACAGGGATTGTTAGTGCAAAATATTTGATCTTCTCATACAGCATTGCATTTGAACTAGCTGCTGAGCAGGCATTTGTAATGAGCTGATGACAAGGGAAAAATTTCAAGTGGGAGTCCCTAAAACTGCCAGATTTATTTTGAAACCAAGTGAGCTTGACCATTTGCAGGCTCAACCTGCTGCAGTGGCATTTGGAAAGCATCACCAGCAAAGCAGGAGCTGCCAGGCGCTGAACAAGGCGCACAAAGCAGCACACACGGACTCCCACACCGCAGCCCTGCCTGGAGCTACAGTCAACAGGAACACTAGCACCGAGGACTGGGAAGCCAGGGGAGCATGTGGTACAACCCTGTTGCTGTCTCTGTTGGCCTCAGCTCAAGGTGGCTTTAATTTGTCCCCACCCACAAGGGCTCCAAAGGCTTGAAATGCCAAGAGCAGCACTGAATTCTGCAGTGGGAGAGGCAGAAGCTCTGTCAAGATGTTCAATTCTTCACGCATTCCTGCTTGTTTTGTCCTCAGTTCTGGCATCAAAGCCTCCTTTGTTCTGGGCAAAAGGAGAAAAACCTACCTTTGAGAATTTCAACCCAGGAACTGTTTTTTTTAAAAGGTTTCCTGCCAAAATCCTTCTACTTGATGGATTCTACAACATTATAGACAATGCTGCATGCTGGGCTCTGAAGGCTTCATCTGTGAACCACTGAATATTTAAAAATTAAGATGTTAAGTACTCTGCTTATAAAGATCAATACAGTGGATGTCAGTATACAATGCCATCTCATCTCTCCTGGAGAGAGCTCCCTCTTCTGCCCCACTTCCTCCGTACTTGGAAGCCCAGGGGGTCCTTTCCTCTCTAGATAAGAGCACTCTCYTGGTGAGGAGGGAGACCTCTATCAGCTCTCTACCCATTCACTGCAGTCKGCAGGGCTCAACAGGAACAACTACWAGTGAAAGAAGCAATTTCTGACTCATGGAGGAACTGAAGATATGAGTCTTTTTGACCTAGCATAGGTGATGACTGCTGCCAGAGTAGAGATATCTGGAGGTTTATGCAATCCAGACTTATAAACAGAAAGGAGGAAGCTGAAGTGTTTCACTTTCCAATTTCTGAAAATGGAAAAGTACAACAAAATGCTGAAATGACAGTCTCTGCAACCAGGATTCTCCCATAACAGTTTAAAATTTGAGAGGAATAAGTATTTCCTAGTGCAAAAAGTTGTTCTCAGAAGTTAAGCTTTCATCCCCATAAAGTCTTAGTAAAAAAGCTTTTGACCAGAATCATCCAGAGGTGAAAAAGCTTCTGCATCTTTCCTTCCGAGAGCTAGCTCTTTACATATGATCTAGTCCTAGTCATTACTTCCCATAAGCTGCAAACAGATGCTCTCTTGAATGCTGAATTTCTCTRGGATAGGTTTTCCTTCAGGAAAAAGGACTGAAATCCCAGTTGCACTCCAATTTACCTCCCTGTACTGTGAAACCCACATGGCAGTGCCAGGGCAAAGCGGGGTTTGCAAGGTGTATCCACATGGCATCCAGGCTCAGCCCTGGACCACCCATCACTGATAAAAGCTGAAAAACGGCTCACAAGGAGGCTACTGTTGCTATCGAAAGCAATCCATTTGCTGAGCCAATTTACACTGATTTCAAAGAAAAGCTGAGCCAACAAGGGCTGGTGCTGAAAGATTTTTAGTAACAAAATGAGTGACTGTAACAGTTGATAATCCCAATAAAATTGACTTGAAGGCTGACAGGGACACCGTGCCAATAGCTGATAGCTGTGCTAAGGAAGCTGGAAAGCTGCGCCAGGCACAGGCACGAGTGTGGAAGCCATTTCAGACAGAGGATCCAGCCTAAACTGCCACCCAAAGTCCAGATGGAAACGCCAGCCTGGGGCTTTCCTTTACCACTGATGTATTGATATTTGGGGGAGGGTTGGTTTGTTTTCAGTTTCTGTAGCCTTCGTGGTCCCCTCTGGGTCTAAAATGGAATATCGAACCACCAGTTTGACTCAGATGCCGCAGAACCAAGGGCACCCAGGGGCATGTCAGCTATCACTGAATACAAGTGGCTCGGGGAGCTGTTTCAGCCTCAGTGTTTCTGCCACAGTCCAAGAAAGCACCCCAGCTCGCATGGGTCTGTCCTCCTCCCTCTAACCCCACGTGCAAGACAGTATCAAGCACAGGACCTCTGGCCCAAAGCCAGGGAAATCTGCAACTTTCCCCACCACACCCTAGCACTGAATGAAGTGTCCGTCACTAGCAAACGAAGCTCCTCAGAGTTTGGCCATCACCCCTCCTTTAGGRGCTAGTGTACTTGCAGGTCAAGCAGGAGCCTAGAGAACACCCCCATCAGCTTGCAACTTAGATCCTGGAAGTAGCTACAGGGGAAGCAAGGGCACAGCAGATAATAGTTAAGGAGTCGGCCGTGGCAATTTAGTGCTCCCTAGAGCCTGGAAYAGGAACAAGCCACAAAACCCATGACACATCAAGCAGAGGGACCTAGCAGTATTAGTCAGAAATGACCATAAGACCTTTTAAATTGTGATTCTTTCAGCTGTGTAATGCTTCACACATCAGGGCCTCTGAGTACTCCTGCAGTAAAAATAGCCATCATTTTCCAGGTAAGCAAATCACTGCATCTTACTAACTGAAGAAATAATATGGCAATTACAGCAACGGCTCCCCTAGCTCTATTTTAACCAAGTCACTAATCTCTTGGCATCAGAGGAAGTGCTGGGCAGCTCAGCTCCCYGCAGTAAGAACATCCTGCAACTGCTCAAAGCTGAAAGCAAACACACATACACCAGACCACAGGGACTCAAAAGGGACTCTTCCCACACTGCCTTCTCTTCTGCCACAGGAASAGAACCTGGAAGAGTTTGCTTTGGCATGACAGCCACAAATTCAGAGACTTATGCTCCCTCCTTGGCCATACCAGGTGCATGCRATTTCTTCTTTGCCAGCACCCTCAGTCTTGTGAGAAGATGCCTTCCACTGTGGACTACCTACAAGGAATAAAGTGTACAGCTGGGAGAGAACCCACCCAGGGCCGGGCACAGGCCCAGGGCCCTGGCTCTAGCTGTCTGGATTTTAAGAGCACAGTTTTTGGAAGGGCCTGCCACAAACCCCTGTGGGAAGCACAGCAATGCCAACAATTTGCAGGCAGTGACACTGCAGTGGAGTGGCTCTGCCTTAAAGAGCAGACAGAAGGCAGCTCCCACCGGGACCACAGGGAAGAAAAAAGGGGGTTCATACTCTGGCCTTTGCAGCCTGAAAGCTCAGTTTCCTCACTTGAAATAGTGCTCCTAGTTGGACTAAGGCAGGGACTGATCATCTGAGCCCTTGTGCTTACAGAAACAGTGCCTGGTCCTTTTCCTTGGAGGGTCCCAGGTCCCCCTCCTTGAAAGCCCAGCCCTTGGCCTGTACTACAAAACTCCTGAGCATGGTCATTTGGGCAAAATAGACTATTACTTGTCTAGTGCAAGAAAAACACACCAGAGAGAATGTAGTATTTGTGCCCTGGCAATCAACACCTTAACACCCCCAAGCTAATTTTACCATCTGATGCAACCAGAGAATTTAGAGCAGTTTTTCCCCAGAGATCTGTTGATTCCTTAGATGGCATCTGTGGCAGGAAAGCCAGTGGCTGTGGGCTGGGAGCTYGTGCCAGAGCAAAGAGCAAAGCAAATTTCATTGGAATGAGAAAACCAACAGAAAGGGCAAGCAGCCAGCTCCAATTAGGGTCTTATTTTTAGGAAACAGCTGTCAAGGGATTCAAAGGAGAATGGCAAGCTCCCTTCAGCACAAATGAGCCTGAGTGGAGACACTGGTCTGCATTATTTAGCCATGTGGGATCTCCCATTAGGGAGCTGTCAGCACATCCAGGGTACAGCTGTGCCCACATTTGCAAGGGGCAGAGCCACTTCTGATACCTCCCTGTGACCAGCACCTCATGGGAKAACAGTGCTGGGCTAGCAGACCACAGCCCTGCAGGGATCAGGGCAGAGGGGGATTGCCAGGGTCARCCAGACTGCTGTCCTGCCCCTACATAATTTAAATGGGGAAAAAGCATTAGACATGGAAAGCAAGAAAGGCACAAGAGTCAGGCAGTGCCTGCAGTTCCCTTGCTCCTGCTGACTCCAAATCTGGGCTTGCCTTGATTTCCCTGGGCCTGAGCACCAAATATCCTGAGATATTCAAGAGAACTAGGACTCGTACCTGCCCATTCTCTACAGTGCTACAGTACAGCCTTTCCCCCRCCCTGGCCCATGCCCCTCCAGCACAGCTGCACAAGGCACTGCTGAAAGCTCTTTGCAGCTTTGAGCAGACATTAGGACCGGTGTGACTGGAGAACGATGGGGGGCTCTGGGAACAGTAGAACAAATAAAAAGGCTACAAGCTTGGTATGCATCAGTGGCACCCAGATTAACAGTGCATGAGGATCCCAGTATCCATCTGAGCAGCTTCCYATCTCCCTCACACTGGGAAACAAAGCACAGCCTAAAGCAAAGGACAACCTACAGCCCAGGCTTTATGCAGGAGGCAAACACCTTTTCTTCCTTGTTGTCTCAGTTACTTAGCTGAGTTASTTGCCTAAAGTCACTTAGCTAAGTTTGTTCCTCACCTGAGACAGCCAACAGAGAGCAGAACCCAGGTTTCCTGACCAGGCAGCCCAGCCTAGCACTTTGCCTACTAGCCCACCCGGCTTCCCAGCCGCAGCCCGAGCCTACACCTTTCCTGCTGCTCATGAATAGGACCCATGTCTGCAGAGCTCTGGTAGCATCCAAGCGTAGAGTAGCACATCACTGACAGCTACTGCCTCCCCTTAGGACAGTGATGTGCTCTTTGCACCCACACATGAATCTGGATAATTGCTCAGGGACTGTTAGAGCATCAGAGACCAGAGCAGAGAAGTAACAGAAATAACAGCAGTGAGTGCYTGCTAAGCCCCTTTCCTCCTGCACCAAAGAGGGAGAGGGCAGAAGGCATCAAAGGGAAGTGACTCATTAAAAGGTATTAGGATTTATTTACTTCCAGCTACCCAGCAGGTTAAAACAGTGCAGTGATAGGACTGTATTTAACTTCATACTCCCACAGGCCTACRTAAGGCTCCTGAGGTTAATGCCTCCATTTAAATGGAAATTAAGTGCCAAATTATTAGTAACCATTTGCAAAGAACTCCCAACAAATAAGGGATCCTTGTTAGCACAGTTGAGTTTCCAGCAAGCACTCCAGTTACTGCAGTTCAACCAGACTCCAGAAAGATCATACCTAGCTGAAGGTCAGTCCCAGGCAGCAGMAAAATTGCTCTCCAAAAAACTAAAACTGGGACTGGAAGATAAACTCAGGAGGAACAAGCCAATTCAGAGATGAGCTCAGTCCCTCAGTTGGGCAGACAGGTCAGCCAAGGGAAATAGGTTATAGCCAAGTACATGCAAGTCAAACTGAAAGGCTTAAAGAGTTTGATGGTGCCTAGAAGGAAAAAAGGCTCTGAATTAAGCAAAACCATTACATAAAAAAGTTCTTGCCACAAAGTAGCCAGACGAAAAGTTGACATTTCGCTCCAATTGATTAAATATCCAGCTAGCTCTGATGGAGCCATGCATCTAGTATAGCAGGAGAGGTAGATTGTGGCAGGCTGTAAATCTGTGCAGAGCCACTGCCTGTCCCCAGGCTGGATTGATAGACACTCAGACATGGCACCTGCCTGGCCAGGCCTGATCACTGCCTGTCAAACTCAGGGCGGGGGGGGGGACTCTGCTACCTCCCCATGTTGCAGCAAAYAGGGTAATCAAAGATAATCCTGACCCAGAGCTTTCTTTTAATACAAAAGAAACAGCGTACTGCAGGATCACATTTCCTCCTATTTTCTAACCATATTTATTTCAGAAGTATTCAAGACATGCAGAAGAGGAAATAGGTTCTTTTATTTCAGCTGCAAGACCTGTGATTCCCATTAGTGCATTCCCTATACATTTTGCTCCTCATGAGAAGGAATTTTTGCACACTGCTCCYGAGGAGCAGCTCTGCTCCCCAGAGCCACAGCAGGCACTCAAGCCCTCCCAGTAGAGTTAGCCTAAGCTGGCAGGATCACCCCAGCTTTTATTTGCAAGAGCTAACCCCTAAGGTCATTCCTTGCCTGTTGGATGATCTTCTACTAGTGTAGAAGTGCTCAAATATTTTCCAGCCATTTTTCCCCCATACAAGAACATTGTATCTAATCACATACAGAGACCCCAGACTTGCAAACAGCTAGGAGTCTTCCCAACTCAGAGAAAAAGCACCAGCCAGTCTCCTTAGCTCCCCAGCAGGCTTGCAGTCATCTTCCCTGCCACCTCCCCACCAAGGARCTGTTTTGTGGTAAGTTTCCCTCCCCAAGCTTACAGCTGAGCAGACTGAAAGTGGAACAAAACGAGAGCTTTTGCATCAGTTTCTGGTCTGTAAACYGGTTAAAGATTGGTGCAAYRTGGGTAAACTAAGTCTGTGGTCCTRTTCTCAGCTCTCTGCCCACAATGCGCTGGCCACTRCAAAGCTCCTCCACCATAGCCCTCTCCCAACCATGAGGAGCAGGACCTGGTGCTATGGCTGAAGATACACAACCTCCAGCAGCTGCAGCCTCAGGCAGAGCCCATTGCAAAAATGCCAGCACCTCCAGGACCATCAATCCTGCCTCCAGCAGAGGCATACAGAGAAAGCATGCAAGCAGCTTCAGCGCTCCCTCCCACCTACCAGGAACTGGAAACCTCATACATACAAGAGAAACATCAGGCTGGAATCACCTAACATTCCCAAAGCTATCACTCAACTGCTCTCCTGGCTCAGCACTCCAGTTTCCCTCTCAATCTGTTCCTTAAGGGCTGGGCAGGAGAAAAACACCCTGGGTTTTGCCAACAGAGGAGACTAGGATCTGTCTGCGACTGCATGGAAGAGGAATCCAGGTGAAATACTAGAAAGTATTGTTGCTTGAAGAAACAAAGAAATTAGACCATTTTAGAAATGTTAACAGCTCCATTGCATTACTGCTGAAAAAGCTCATGGTGCCACACTTAATTTGTTTCAGATTTAGAAGAATAAATATCTCATTTAGGGCAAGTGCTTTCCTCTCAAAAGGAGAAAGCATGTGTTCACACTCAAGGTAATTACAAACATCCGTGGCTTTAAAAATAAACCCATGTGCATCAGCATGAGCCCTGAATCCCTCCCAGCAAGCAGGATGTGAGCAGGGTTTGAGCAACCCTACAAGGCTGCTGTGGAAGGCAGCTGCTGTCAGAGGGAGAAACAGAGGAACACGTTAACCCTAAGCAGGTGCAAGTATCCTACCGAAGGAAGCACGGCCGGACACCACCTAAAGGGAAAGCTATAGAAGATGCTGTTGTCACCTTCAGCACCAGCTGCTATGGGCTGAACTGCACAGCACTCCCAACTGTCACACCTCATTTTCAAGGCCCAGCTGCACGGAGACCCCAGGCAGCCTTAAAGCCCATAGACATCCCGCAAACACAACCAGCYTGCACATACACCCTTGCCTGCCTAGCAGTTTGCCCCATTGGTCTATGGGCTCTGCAGGCATAGCGAGTCTGATTACAGGAGAATTTAGCTGGCCAAAAGTACAGATTATCCTGCCATTTATCAGCATTTTTAAAACAAAAAAAAATGAATTTATCTCATCTGGAAAGATAAGACCAACTTTAAAGGTATAGAGTCAAAAATTAATGAAAAATCACTTTGCTATGTCCTTTTGACAAGCTTGCTCCTTTTTGTTACTCTTTGGAAAATAAAGTTGCACACAACTGAAACATTCTTTTGAAGATGAAGAGTTAGAGATTTTCCACAGGAGAATGTTGAAAACAGTCATTGGGATTTTTGAGGGGAATACAGAAAAAAATCTAATTAAAAACACATGAGATGTATACACAAAATATTTCATCACCAAATATGAACTTCATGAGAAAAGTTTGAGGAAGTTCTCTTCTGTGCAGAGAAATTATCTCTGGAGAAGAAATAGTAAATAGTAGTTAAATGTAGAATACTTGCAAGACAATAGTCTACAAACAGAATTGGTGGTCTCATGGCCAGATGTTTGGAAGAGTATCACAGCAAAGACTTAATTTTCATGCCTGGCTCATTAATTAACAAAAAATTTGTTCTCCAACAGCTTGCTTGACTAAGTATCTGAATGTCCTTTCTCTACCCAGCAAGTCATAAATTGTTACTGGATGCTTTCAGCTCAGAAGTATCCCAGAGAAACCAAAGCTTGGAGTTAGTTCTGCTGGAGATGCCCACAGAGGGACCGAGGGGAAGCGCTACTCCGAGGAAGCTGATATAATAGCAACGATTCGCTTTTATATACCACCTGCTTCTCTTCTCTTTAAGAGCATAGCAACGTAACTACCACTTGATCTGAGATCATTTCACTCCTTCTGCTCGCTCAACCTGCAAACTTGAGTTTTTTCCCTGCAGTAAACAGAACAAAGATAATTATGATACRAAGTGAGCTGGAGCCAGGCAGCAGAGACACCAGCCTCTGATCTGCCAGCCGACTACAATACTCCTCCTCTGAGTTCAAAAGGCTCCTTTGATCAGAGGTTTTCACTCCTGCAGAAGCCTGCCTTGCTGCTGGTGGCTGAAGGAAGAAATACAGAAAGAGCGCAGGGTTTGTAACATYTCCCTTGCAAAAATTATTTGTAGATCCTCAGCTTGGTCTGATGCTGGCACCTTCAGTGCTCTGAACCCTGGCAGAGGAGTTGCAATAGGAGCTTGTTGGCAGTGAACTAATGGAGGAGTGAAGGTGATATACCCCAAGCCAGCACATGGTTTATTTGAACATGCATTTCACACTCTAAAGGTAACTCAGCAGAATTAGCCACATGAAGCTTTCAGATAAACCTAGTGGAAAAAGCTTCTTGCAAGGAGCCTTTTAGAGATGGAAAGCTTCCTTACAACTCATCTCCACATTCAGCTACCTCAAATTCATTTTGCCTGTGAGGTCTTCATTGAAGCCACTTTGTTTTCTGAGCTGTAGTATCTTCACCAGTGATATTTTTCTTCTGCTTCAATCTCTGGAGGACAAATCAGAGCAATGGGAAGCTCAGACCTGCTTTTGGCTGGACGATTCACCCCAACACTGACATACATCTCTTGATTGCTCCCAGGCTGCTCTGCCATTTGTGTAATCATAGCATGGGTATTTCAGATGGCTGAGGCTGCTATCTTGCATCCAACTGCTACCAGTTGGTGCTTCTTTTGTGATCCATAGGGCAATAATCTCCTCCTTCCACAAAAAGCTGTTTTAAGCTTTGAACACTAAATTAAGCAGCAATTATGTTTCTCCTCCTTTAGCAATTGCATCTGTTTCATGGTAACTCTCAGCACTGACTTACAAACAAGTATCAACCTCCCCCCTCACCTTTTGCCAGCAGCTCATCAAGCACCTGGTTAGTCTCAAAAGCCAGTTGTGCAATTCCTGTACCCAGCAGGTGCCCTGAATTATTTTGCACTCTGGCTCCCACAAAGCTAAATACTAAAATAGCAGATCTGCTCTATCCTATAGTGTTACCTTCAAAAGAAGGCACAAGACATTCCCATTAGGTCTAACTCATGAAACCAAGTAGAAATAAATTTAAGGGAGATGAGCAAACTACCTCTGGCATTAATAGTGTTATTCCACCATTGTATTGCTGTAGCATCAAGGCAGCCAGTAGTACATTGGGTACTGTACAGTTAGAGGAAAAACAATCATTCATTTTCAGAAAATAAGAGCTGCTCTTGTGCAATCTTACAGGACACATTAGTCTTCCCAGCAAGAACAGCTCCACATACCRCAGGCCTAAGACTATTTTGAGCTTTGAGCAGGGAAGCCACAAGSTCCATTTAGAGAGTCCTGGCTAAAGAAATCCTTTGTGTGACCGGGGTATTTCGCCACTCAACAGGGACCCRTCTCCTTCACAGAGGTCCTTCACTTCAGACACAGAAGTCACACAGAAGATACAGCAGGTGTTAGCRTAAAAGTGAAATTATGCTATGACTAGGCATACCCATGCTACCTGTCTTTAGTCAAGGTGATCAGCACCAACAAGGAGAGGCTATCGCATGCTGCGCCAGCAGCCAGAGCACCACCTTTCCGGGGTGCCACCGACATGCTGTCACTGCTGCCTGTACCTAGCCTGAGTCATGTTCATGCTGCCTCCACTAAGCTAACCTTATGCTTTCTTCTGCATTGGAATAGCCACAGTAATTCCATCTCTGCTTTAGTGATATCCATGAAAGATACTGCAAAGAGCAATATTCAGCATAAAGTTACAATAAAAGAGCCAAAGCACCCTTCTATCCCCACACAGCTCCAGGGGCAAAGGATACCAAAGTTCATTGTAAATGAACTTACTGCCTTGTTTTACTGCACATCCACCTCAGTTATATATTTTACTGTTTAAACATATGTGCAGTTCAAGCAACAGAAATATATTCTGTGGCTGAAGCCAAGAAACCACAGGCATTGCATGGCTTTGTTCAAGATCTTTATTGCAGAGAAAAATCCCTCTTGCCTATAAAAGACCAACTGTCCAAGATACAGACACTGTCTTTACCAACACGCACAAGGCAATAGAATGAAAAGGAAAGCTACATATATCTGTATATATACACAGACATCCCCAACGAAGTTACCTGCCACCTGAAGAGACCTAACCAGGCAGCAGATGCCTGCMTTGCTCTGAAGTGGGCCACCACATCCACTACAGGTCACAACCCCACTGAACTACACAAACCACATCTTAACTGAGATCCTCAGTATAACAAAGAGCAGCTGCTCAAGCAGTGAGTCTCTTGAACACAGCTCTGACAGCCAGAGAGCACATTAGGAACGCAGCTCTGATGTTCTGGGGCTGGAGAAGGTCCTTGTACACTCCCTCAGTGTGAACCATTCAGAACAGAACCAACAGTAACAGCARCCAGAATACACCCAAATACATCTTGTGCTGTCCTAGTAAAAATAAAGGGTTTAGAAGTGCTTCTTCTGTTTTTATTTTCATTTTTTGTGGTTCTTTCAGATTGAGAGGCTCTGAGACAGGAATTTCCTGTCTCGGCAACAGCCAGAAGACGAGTGCTTGACAAGTCCTTCCCCAGCCTGGTATAACACACTGCACCACAGCCAAAGGATCAGCAATCTGTGTCATTACGGAGCACGGTGCCAGAAGCTTAGATGCCGTTATTGCTATCAGACAGAAGCCTGGTCACCCCCTTAAGCACTTCATGGAGGTGACTTGCAGAGGTCAGAGGGTATGGAGTGTGACAGAGACCAGTTTGAACATCCTCACAAAGCAGAAAGAAAACATTATCCCTTTAACTGGCAAAGGATGCAAAGCTTGTTCTTAAGTTGCTACTCTAAGCTTGATAGATTAATACATTGAGAATGACAGAAGCTGCTCATCTTTCCTTTGAGGGCTACCCAAGATTTCAAAAGATAACTGCAAGCTGCTTTTGCCCCCTTCCTGCCTGAAAGGAAGCCCACTTCTGACCAAGAGATCAAGAGTGTGTCTGAAAGGCAGTTCCCTTCTTCAGGGCTAAATGCTTCTCCAGCAGTTCAAGTGCTTGCAAAAAGGGATCACTACAGGCAAGCAGTAGTGCAGGGAATGAAGTGATGTGTTTGGGGTTTTACTTGGTATTCCTAACAGATCAAACAAGGTGTTACTAAGGTGAGAAACCACCATGCAATGCCACCTTTTTGCTGGAGAGTTACCCACAGTTTGCTRCATTAGAGCAGCTGAGTATATTTTGCAATACTTTACACCTGGTTACCTGCTAGAATCACACCTGAGCACCTTGCAGATCAAAATCTCTTTTGCAGGTGGTGCCTGCATGCAGACCCTACACCCTCCTGCAATACTACCACACAGGCAAGAGCTCCAGAAGCCTCCAGTCCAGAAGGAGCACAGCACGGGGCTCCCCTATACTGGGTCAGGAGTGAAATTAAGTCAGACACCTTGCTCCAGCAAGCTCATCCTCCATTACCCACCAAGCCAAAGGAAAGGTTTTACTTTAAGGCCACTTGGTGCCAGGCTACGTTCCTTCACTCAGGGATAGTCCATGAGTAACTTCACAGTAAACAGCACATTTGCACTGATGAGAAAGAAGCTTGGGCCAGCATCAGCTTCTTTAGGAATTCTCACTGCCTCTCCAGCTCATAAAACATATGGCTGAAAAACATTATGTAGCTTTGCTTTGTTTTTCACACCACCAAATCTAYTGATGGCCACACCGGGATTTTCAGTTTTTGCTCCTCCTGGATTTGCTCCTTTAAGTATATTACAGCTTAGAGCCTTTTCCTACTGATTGCTTCTGCACATGTGAAAACATTCACACATTTTCCTTTCCTACTTGCCTGCCTGTTGATGGATCTACCTTTCCCACTCAATAGAAAAATCCATTTGTAGTTTTCTTGACAAAAAATAGAAACAGAGTTTAACAAGCCACCTATGTTRAGGCAAATATCAGCCTGCAGCACCACAAAGTGCAGGTATGAGTTTCCTTAAGATACTATCCATACTTAATGGAGAGGACTTAAGGATAAGAAGCATTGGGATTCTTTTTCAGTGGGTTCTCCTCAAAGATGTGAGCACAGAGCAACTCAGCACACCTTTGCTCAGTAAAGCATCACTATGGCCAGCTATCGTCACTCAACAACAGGCTTACACTCAGCACTGAAGTCCATCCCACACATCCTGCAGCCCTCCACTGAACACACCAGTGAGGCCCCCCAACAAGTCTCTACAGCTTGGTTCAATCCTGCCATCAGTGCAAAGCCTAACATATGGATGCTGAAGGTCTCAGGCCAAGGCTGCCCAATCATTTTTAGACACATTTTCTATACAGGCACTCAAACTGCTTTTCCTGTCTTGTGGTAACACCACAGACACATAATGCAAGGAGGACAAASCTAGTCAAAACATTTTGCCTTTGAGGGATATTTTCCACAAAAACCTTAAAATTTCCCAAAGGAAACAAACAAAAAAAACAATAGTCCAAAATGAAACTAATTCACATTTTCTTTAACTTCAGATATTATCTCTATCATATTTCAGCACCTTACTCCCTTTCCAATTTTTCCTACACATACTTTTGGAGTTCCTGGAGCCCCTCTTCCCTAGGAAGATATACTTCCAGAGGAAAGCAGAAAGATGAAGTGGAAAAACAAGTTCTAAAATACCTGAGAAAATGGGCTTTAAGTCATTCTGCCTTGAGGCTGTTCTCCAGTGCACTCCAGTTTTGTTTAGTCTAGCATGTCAATACCTTTTCTCCTTACATTTTACATTAATACAGAACACCTTGCCCCAGTAAAYGCATGACACTGTGGCAACCTATGCCTAGTAGAGCATCCACAAATATTATCCCAGGGTAGTTCACAGAGCAAACTTTGACTATCAAACGCAAGCTGGGGAAACTAGGCCATTGTGCTAGGCTTGGCTGCTACAGTCCCTCCTCCCTGGGATACTCCATCTGGCTGAAGCCAACAAATCTAGGTTAGAAAGAGATTAACTGGCGACCCTCACCCAAAAGGGAGGCAGGCTGGCAGTGATACAAAGCACCCCTCCCATTCAGGCACTGCTGCTGCAGTTGTCAGCCCCACAGCAGCAGCATCTCTGTTAAACACATCCCTGGTGTTAAGCAATAAGAACTCCTCTCCCAGGGTGGCCTGCAGGACTGACTGCTGCATTTCAACTTGCCTGCATCAGATGCCCATTCTCACTTCACAGGCCACACRCTACCAGGAGTTCATGCCTAGAGGCGCAGCAGTACCACAGCATCTCTGAGAAGCACTCTGCACTCAGGCGTATGCTCATCAAACTGCTCCTGCACATGCACCTGAACACAGGCTGGTCACACACCTCCCTCCCCCCACACTCCCCCTTCTGCAGAGGCCTCAGCTGCAATCACTTAACAGCTAGCACAGAGTAAAACACCAGTCACTGTTTGAAGCCACACAGGAAGGAGGAGAAGTGTCTGCAGAGCTGAATCTGATGCAGAACTGCATGCCATGCCCAGTGCAATTCTCAAAGGACCACTAAGATTATGATTGCAGCCTGGAGAAAGTAGCRATCATTTCCATAGGAGAGAGGAACCTGAAGTCTGTGCAGCTCAGACTTGACAAAACCAGCAGCAGACAGGGAAAGAGAGAGCAAATAGACTAAAGCATTCTCCTGGAGCAACTGCTTTTAGCACCCTTGCACTGCCTTGCTTTCAGCTCAGGCTGTGAACGATTCAGCATCTCCAGAGCAGCAGCCAGATTTAGCTAAGAGAGGGGGGATTCATGGCATGTTGCTTTCTGTTCTGACATACAGCTGAGCACTAGTACCTGGGAGCTGTCACCACCACCACCACCTCCTCCCTGCAACACCTCCAGCCCCTTCTGCAGCAAGCCGCTTCCTCTGGCAGGAGTGCTCCCAGTCCCCAGGCTAACAGGCATAAATATCACTGTTGTGAGGGCTGAGCAGCACATCCGCTCCTTGGGACAGTGCCAACACTTCACATACTCCTTTTATTTATAGCTTCTGTGACAATTTGTCTTCCTAAAGCTGCCACTATATTATATCTATTATTCAATGCTTTGTCTCARTGATGCTCTGTAATTTATAGCAGCCCTTAATAACATATTAAAACCTTGTGCTATGTTATTTTCTTTGCCACTGTGCTTTTTCAGGCACATGACTAGCAGATTTAGCCATCGTATATCCTGTGTAGCCCTGGTCCATCCAGCACAGGGTATTCATTCTCCAGGCAGTCAAAAAGCACTGGAGCTTTGTGGGGTGAAGGACTTCCCCAGAGATCCCTGCTCTGCCACAGCTAGACAAACCAAAGCAGATGAATTGCAGCCTGTTGTTACAAGTGAAGTCAAGGACACAGAGGCAGCAGGCAGACGCAGGCCTCCGTAGGAGATGCATTACTGCACTGGGAGTCTCAGCAGCTGCAAAATCTTATACTGTCCCTAAGGTAAAGCCTTTCTGCTTCCTCAGCATCTAGGACTTTAGGACCTAGAAGCAGTCAAAAAGCCTTGAGGATTTTGGAATACAGAATTTCTTATTTTTCCAAACCTAGAGAACAAAGTATTGAGAAATGGTAGGGTTTTTTTTTCTTAGAACAAAGCCTCTTGGGAAGATTCACTCCCATTAAAGTGAAATAAAAAGAAAATTTTGATGCTCTTCTAAAACCTGAGGGCTTGAAAGCCTTCCAAACATGGATTGAAAAGATAGTATACATTCCCTACATGCCAAGAAAAAACATATTGCTTTGTAAGGGACCTTTTCATAGTCATTATATCACATAACTACTTCCATAAACATATCCAGCCTTATCCAGCTACTTTTATTTCTCCCAAGACCCCTGCAGTATCAGCATCTCAAAACCTTGCTCCTTTGATGGTTAGCAACTGTCTTCCACTTTACAGACTAAGCTTGCTCCCAGCTTACTGATTTCCATTTGAAACAGTATTTCTGTTGAATACTCCAGAAATTAGAGGTACCTCCACAATACTGAAGTTTAGTTTGCAGACAAATACATGGTTTGCAGACAAATACAGGCAACCCTAAGGCACCCTGCCAGGGCAGCACCACAGCCAAGTTTCAGGGGGCAGAGGAGCCACAGGACGCAGCCACTTCCCTCCCGCGCAGCCCGGCCTCTCACCTTGCAGCGGGCGAGACCTCGCTCCGCTCACCGCAGCCAGCCAGGAGAAAGGGAAGCGCAGCACGAGGACGAGCTCCCACGCCGGACAGCAGCAGCAGCTCCACCACCCCCAAAACRCTCCTCCATTTGCAGGCTGCTGCAGCCACCAGCCCTTGGCTCCGGCCACCTTAAAAAGGTCCTGGGGCAGCTGGAGCCCCTTAACGCCTAATCCTCCACCACCTTCCCCCGTGTGAAGTGCTTGACATAATTAGCTCTTAATTGTTAGCAGCTGTACCCATTATCAGTTTAATTCCTAATTAATTGTTACAATTAATGTTGGCTTGACTACCCTGTCTTAAAAAATGTTTGTTAGGGAGGGAAATGTTAGATGTTAATTAATTTGCTACCAAATTTTAGTATTTAATTAAAGATCCTAAATCTGTTGCTATTTCACCCTGTAAGCAATTAATGAGCCAGAGGTCAATTAAACCTGTGTTAACCTCCATCCCTGTCTGCCAAAGCTTGAGACTCTTACTACCTTAGGAGGAATTACTAATTTCAAAGTTACTTCTCATCCTCAGACTGATGTAGGYAATCCTAGGTCTAGTCCTAGTCTTGGCCAGCAGTAGCTGGCCACTCTTGACCCTAATCCAGCACAACCAATATATTCATATTGGGTTTTCGTACGTGCTATGTATTTGTAGTAACTAARCAAGCACTAGGAATCGGGGTCAGCGCAACCGCAGGGCAAAGCGGCACGTCCCGGTGCTGAGCCTCGCGGGGTCCTGGGACCTGGCGCTGTCGAATAAAGCATGCGAGGGAGGGACGTCCCTCCCCTTCTCCRGCTCTCCCTCTGCTTTTGCCCAAGCAGAAATGTCCCTAAAGCACCCCCCGGCAAACAGGCTGGGGTCTGCGCGGCTCCGCTGGTGAGGGCTCTTGCCCTGTTTGGCTGCTGCTGGAAGATCGCTTGCTGCTACAGCCCACGACACCTCAATTCCTAGTGATTTTGTGGTGAACATGAGACAAGGGGAACAAACAGGTTTTCATCTGGTGGTGTTTTTTTTGCTCTGGAGTTACAATTCCAAAAGAGAAGACAAATGCAGAAGAAGGAAATGAAGCAGGGGGGCTGGGGACACACACTAAGTGCTGCAAGCATTGCAAGATGCAACTCCGGATCCCAAATTTAGTCACCGCATTTGCCTGGGCTTCTCTGGAGCTCTTGCCAGCTGTGGGATTTCTTGGAGCTGGCATTACTATGACACCATTGACTTTTTTTCTCTCTCCTTTTTATTCTGTAAAGTCCTCTGTGCTTAGTACTGCTCCACAGGGGCCACTACAGGGACCTATTGGTTTACATAGTATCATAATTATTATGATATTAATGATTCGATTATACAATATTACGAGGATAATCTCTCAAGCTCTTTGAAATAAAGTACAGCACATTGCTGAAAGCGTAAATTTGACTTCACATGGCTCGGTCAAAGCTTCTGCGAGAGACAGCGCCGAATAAAAGGGAACCACAGCGCACAGGGTACGAGGCRTTTCCAGGCCCAGCAAACGTAACTCTCCGTCTCCTTACAGGAGAGCTCCGCCGGGGAGGCGGGAAGGCGGCGGTGCGGGCACAGACCCCGCAGTGTCACGCTGCCCCTCGCCGGGGCCGCCCCCTCTCCGCTCCTTCCGGGCGGGCGGCTTCTCTCGCAACGCGGCGAGACGCTGGTGATGGATATTAATTGCTTCGGCGTCTTGTCGTGATAAGGCCACGCGCATTTCTGCACTTTGGCTCGTTGCTARGGAACTGAGAACGGCAAGTCACAGATTTCGCTTGCTTCGGGGCCTGAACGCTTCGGCTGCAGAACCGTGTTAAGCCATGGAGCAGGATTTGCCTGTTAATTATTTAGAGCCTAATAAAAGAAAGGGGGAAAATCCTTGTTTTTTTTGTTTTTTTTTTCTCTCCTCCCAGTTTTTCTTTCGGACTGCRTAGGCTCATTAATCCCCAGGGCCAGGCAGCTCCTTGGTCACGCGTGATCCTTSCCTTGGCGCAGGACAAGGACGCCCCTGCTTGTCTGACAGCGCTCCGCACCTAGCAAGAACGCCGCAGCAAGCGGCTATATTTAAATTTAATTGTCCGGAAACTATAAGCGTAATATCCTCTCATTTCACGTCTAATTTTAGATGTAAACAAGCTGGCAAGTCAAGCTCGCCCTGCCGCCTGCGCCTGGAAGCAGCCGCGCTGGCGGAGCTGCCTCCCCGCGCGGGGCGGCCGTATTCCTGCTCAGGTCATCTCGGCTCCCTTTCCCGCTCACGTTCGGTCTGAAAACCTCCCGCCGACCCCGGAGCCAGGCTCCTGTGCAAGGCGCTTGCCGTTTCCGCGGGCTCAGGGCCGTGCCGCCACCGCCCCGCTCAGCTCCCACGCGCCTGCGCGTGGACAAAACGGATCCACCTCTGCAAGCCGGTCTGATCTCCGCAGCTGAAAAACCTATGCAAATGCTAATGASTAATGTTGTTTTTGTTCTATTGGGTGCTGTTTTTGTAGCTGGGAAGCTGTTTTGAATGTGCTTTTGTTGCTTTCACAGATGAGGGAAARTAACACCGAACCACAATACTGCCTGCTCCGGTCTCACCGCAGCCCTGCCCTGACAAGTCACGGCACGTGACGGTCGTCTCTGCACAGGAACTGGCTGCGTGGGACACAGCCGTGTGCACAGAAATAAGGGTTAGCAGCCTCCGTGGGAGAGCAGGCAGCAGAAACAGCAGAGCTGAACTTTCCAACACAAACGCCTGACCGTCGCAGCGCGCAAAGCCTGGACCGCTGAAGCAGGAGAGTGCGCGGAAATGCACTTGAAAGCCACAGAGGYACTTGTGCAAAACCAAGGATATTAACGGGCAAACTGTCTGCTCCCCTACCTCTGAGTGTGCTATAAATATCAGGCTGTAAATATTGGMCAGGCAAAGCGCGGGGCTGCAGGGTTACTGCAAATAGCTGCGAGGCGTCGGCGGCTGGAGCGCTTCCTCCCGCCTCTCCGCCGAGTGCCCGCTGCGGTCGCTGTCTGGAGSGGGCTGAGAGCCCCGGCTGCCGGGAAAGCCTGCCGCAGCCCGCTGCGCCGCGGAGCGGGGCCAGCGCGCCGCCCTGGGGCACGGGCGGCTGCCCGGGCCAGCAGCGCACCGGTGACCAGCATCGGGCCTTTGCAGCCTCCGCAGAGGAGACGTGTCCCGGCAGTGAGTCTTGCATCACTGCACCATGCACGGGGGTGCTCCTTGCTGATATGGGCACGAGGAGGTTGGGTCTCACTTAAACAGGCAGCTTGTTCCGGCTCTGAGCCCTCGGAGAGCCAAGTTTAATCCGGGTCCTATGCTAGGCAGCTCCACCGCACCAAATCCACCGCAGCTCRGTCCTGCTGACACCATGACCAGTGCCACGGGCTTTAAAAGAGGGCAAGGACGGGGGTTAGTTCTTTCCCTCCCTCATCATGCTAGAAGGACAGGGGAATGAGAGCGGGAACTGCTGCTAACAGCTGGGTTAATACTGTGTAAACAGGTGCATCTGATTCAGCATCACTTCGACAGATCCCCTGCCTGGCCAGCCACACAAATAACAGCGTTTTGTCAGCGAGACGGCTGGACGCTGCTAGCAGGAGACTCACAAATGCCAACTGTAATTACAGCATTTATGCTGAAATACAGCCCAGCGCTTATTCCCAGGGAGATGCATTGCGCCACTGACCACATGAGCCTGGCCTAAGCCAAGCGCAAACATGCAGGCCTTTGAGAAACACACTCAGCCTGTAACTTCATCTTCAGGTGATCGCCTGCATCCACCATCACGCCGGAGAGCATGCACACAGCAGGCAGCAACCTGACACTGTATYGAGATTGGGAAGGGGACAGAAATCTCACTCTGCTCAAAGAGCAGATGAAGAAATAGGCTATTTCCAAAGTATTGATCGTCTCTTTGCTGCTTCTRTTAGTTCAGACAGGGAATGAATCTCAGCAGAAAATCACAGCCCTAGCAGGAGTTCCAGCTGGCTGAAGAAAATGAAGTGCYAGCTCACTCCCAGGGATGTCAGCTCTGAGTTTCTGTCTGCTCTGCTTAGATGTACCTGTTCATCCTCGTTTTTTTTACCTCTGCAGGCACAAAGTGGGCTTGGCATGAGAAGGATGTCCACACCACTAAAGCATACCCAGCCAAAAGAGTCCAGGAAGCAAAACTAGCACAACTGGATTTCAGGGTCATTCAGCTCCCTTGTGGGGCTCAGGATGGAGCTGCGGGGACAGAGCCTCAGCCAGTGTCACTTGGTGCAGTCCCAAKCTGCTCTCCTGGGCACGCTGGTGATGCTAAAGRAGGTGCACTGGYTTGATATTAAGAAAAAACACATTCCAGAAGGAAGCTCCAACAGTCACTACTATTCAAAGAGAATTTATTTGCAGCTTTAATTTGGGAAGTGGCCAAAGTCCTCCTAGAATTTCACCATCCTTGTTTGAAAATGTTTGGTGCTGCTTAAAGGACAATGGGATGAAACAGGACTGCAAAGGCTTTCTGACTATGGGGCTGTTGTTGCACGAGCAGTCGGCRTATCCTTCACTGGCTGTTTCCATTGCATTTGCTAAGTTTGGGGTTTTATCACACCACCTCTGCTTCTGCTTCAGTCAGGCTCTGTTCCCTTATAAGGCAGCTACCACCTAAACTGAGAATCTGTTGGAAAAGCAAATAATTCGCAAAGCAAGTATACAAAATTAATTAAGAGAAAGCTTGTGGRCTGTTCTGGTTATAACATCATGGATCAGTAAATTCTGAAAGTGTGTTCAGGAAAGGTAACATTAACCATGCAACAACTAATTATGTTGATGAAAGAAGCCAATATGATGAATTAGTGCTAGTAGAGTTAGCACTTATTTGCTTGATGCACTTTACAAAGATTAGCTAGTGAATTCTTCATGAAGCAGATAGATTGCTTCCCATTTTGCAATGGGATTGCAATGCCAGCGTTCAAGGGTGAGTCAGAGAGGTCAGATGGCTTGCCTCCTTTCACAAAATAGAGTAGCAGTAAAACACGGACTACAGATGAAGTTGTGCTAAAGAAGCTGTAATGTGGCGCTTTGGTGGTGATTAATGAGATGGCTGAGTCATGAGCATATGGCTATGACAAACCCTTACCCCTTAGCAGGTTAAGAAATATTGGAGGTAAAAGCCTGTGGAAGGGGAGCAGAAATCAGTATATCTCACTCAGGTTGCTACTGCTAACAGCAGCACTGCAAGACACTTCCCTAAAGAGCTTGCTACCTAAAGAGCAGGCTCATGCAATGGCTTGGAAAGAAAAGAGGCACAGAAAGCTTTGCTGAAGATGAATTCATATYCTAGAGCAGTGTAAAACTGAGTGAAACCCATCTCGAAATCCTCAGCTCATCTGCTAGCCTCTAGACTGTATTTCCTTCCCAAGAACTCCTACTAAACCTATTACCTCATTCTACCCACAACACTGTTTTAAACATCTATGTTTGGCATTGCTGTAATGTATTCAATACCGAACTGGCTTTATAAGAMACTCTCCCCGTTTCTAACAGCAAGGCTAAACATGCCGCAAAGGACATGAGTCATCTCCTTGTCACATCAGGAGCAGGACTTTGAGGAGGGCACTCAGTTTCTGGGCTGCTGGCGATGCTGGGGCACAAAGCAATTAAAACACATGCAAATTTGCAAGCGCTTTGCTCACAGCTAGAAAAAAGTGTAGGCAGAATCAGACAAACTRTATTAGGGAAATGTCTATTACTAAGGCCAATTGGTGCCCTAGTGTCCATCCAAGCTCCTTGATACCAACACAAGTGACAGCCACTTTTTGCGTACAATAACCATCTGTTTGGAGAAGGGGGGCATACTTTCGGGGAGGTTAATCTGTTCTGGTGGAGGTGCCCTTTCTGACGWTAAGAGGAGCCCAGTTCCCGGTGCGGTAGGGAGGCTGTTAGAGGCCCGGGAGAAGGCACCAGCCTGCGGAGCACRGCCTGAGAGGGAGCTGTCGGCAGCGGGGCCAGGGCGCCGCTGTTGCAAGGTCCACGTCGCTCCGCGTCACCTACCACCGCTCGCGAACTCTCAGCAGGCACGGCTGGAAACCTCCSTGAGAGTGACAGTGCAGCCTTGCGAAGCTGCTCCTCTGCTCTGCGCCGCGGATGTGCTGGCAGGAGGTGACGCCGGGCTCTCTGAAGCCCCCAGAACTGTCCTTGACATAATTTTGAGCAGAGGGGGAGAGCTCAGAATTGCTAACAACTCCTGAATTGCAGATCACTGAACGCTGCTCGGGATTGCTTGTGCTTCGCCGTTCACGCAAAATTTCACGCAGCAAAGTCTCCTGTTTCCTCTCAAGGTGGGGAGGACTTCACAGCTTGTCTAAGCTCCCCAGGCTGCATCCGCGATGCCCCTTCACGCAGGAGGCTCTGCGCCCAGCAGCTGTTAAACCGTAAGTTGAAACCCGCAGTTTTGTGTTCGAAGGAGGCTCGGCCCCCCGCCTCTCCGCCCGGGAGACGGCCGAGCTGCCCGCGGCCGCGCCGGCCGACGCTCCCAGGGCGGCCCGAGCCCATCCGCCTGGCGAGGGGGAGCTGCGGAGGCTCGCACACTGCACTGTCATGATAGATGTAAATATAAACAGTGTTTTAATGTGTGTATAATGTGTCATTAGTCACTGTCATCCCATGCAATTTAAAGCAATATTTATTCTATCGACGTAAGTTATTTTGCACCTACTTGCTGAGAATTGGTTTTACAGGGATCCGGGTGCTTTAGCAGTGATGAGATTGATTATAGTTATTACTTTAATAGTCAGAAAAATGAAATTTAAAACAAATAGCGCGCTCGGGCTCCTCGCTGACTCACTCCGCGTGCTCGTTCGCAGGCGTCAGGAGTCGCGCTGCGCGTTGGGGGGAAGCTGAGGAAAGCCTCGTGTCCTGCAAACCACTCGACCAGGCCAGGCAGGCACCTGCTCCTGCCGGGCACCGGCGGCAGAGGAAAAGCAGACAGAAAACCGAGTCAACTGACGCTTGCCCAGTCTGGAAGAAAATGTTTCATTCTTCAGGGTCTTTCTTTTCTTTTTTTTTTTTTAATACAACTGAAATTAACTTTGAAAATGAAACATTATTGCAAATTTTAAAGAGCAATGATCCACTTTTAAAAAGACGAAACAAAGCACTTTTATTTTTATGCAGCTCTGCGAGCTCAAATAGATGAAAATTACACGCGCTTCCAGAATGCTTCAATAAATCCAAACTGCAGTCTTCATCCAAGAAAAGATCTGACCAAAATTTCCCACCAGCTCATGCCTTTGTCCCTCTGTGCCTCGAAGCTGTGTTTGTAAAATTTGGGTAGTTTTTCTTTTCTCTCTGTTGTCAAGAGAAGCCTGCGGGGCTGGGACTGCCCCCCCGTTTTGCCCACGCAGGACAGTGGTATTTCTCCCAGAGCTCAGGACCGCGAAGCATACCAGCAGCACCCCAAAACAACGCTAAATAACACGAACGCCTGCCGTCAGCATCCGCGCAGGTCTGCGGTGCCGGGCAGGTTCAGACGCCCCGCGCTGCCCGCCGGAGCTGGGCGCGGGCTCGGCTCCGCGCTTGCTCTTTYAGCTCAGCGTCGCGCCGTGCACCTACCCGCTCTCCGCTCGGCCGCCAGCTCGGCTCTGCCCAAGCGACTACTTCTGCGGCTGTTTGGCCAGAAGCAACAGCAGAGCGCCGTCCCGGAGCCGCGTCTGCGGGGCGAACGCTGCGCTGAACGCTAACGTCCCGGCGGAGAAATTAAAGCTTTCCCAGCAACATCTCCGGGCTCAGCTAAACCTCTTAAGAGGAAATAGCTAACACAAGTCTCTGTCCTCAGCCAGAGGCCTGAGAATACATTTTCCTCCTCTTTTCTGCAAATCAATAACACTCCAGTAAGGGGATTATTAGAAAAACAATATCATATTTTCTAGAAAGCTCATTACAAAACATGAAAAGCTGGTAATGTATTAAAATGTTCATTACCGAGAGGTGTTTGGGGATTTTAATAGATTTTTAATTTTTTTCTCTGGAAGAGAATCAGCATGACTGAGGGTGCCAGCCAGCAAGGACGTTGTTTTGCCCACAGCAGCCAGGCAGCAGGGACAGGGAACTGCTGAAGCTTCGCTAGTGCCTCCGTGCAGACCAAGGCTACACCGAGCTCAGCCTGTGCTTAGACTCAGGCTCCAAAACCAGGATTCAGCCAGGAAACACACTTTGATTAAGCTTTTGGACATGGATCGTGATGGAAGTTTTTCCCCTGTGTCAGAAGGCTGCAAGGTTTTTTCCTGTGTTAGAAGAGGCAAGTCCGAGCTGAGGTGGGGCTTCACCCGGCACAGGGAACGGATGATATCCTGGAGCACGGAGGGTTTCTCAGCACCTCCTTTGAAGGGGATTTGCAGATCTGGGACACTGAAAATAAACCAGCTAAATACTTATTTACTGCACTCATGCTGGATCCACTGGAGTCTGCAGAAATAAAGCGTTTAGCATCCTCGCCGAGGGCTCTGCTGCGCTGCTCCCTTCCTCTCTCACCGGCAGTAGAGGAGCTGGCCAGCCTCTGCTGTTGAGCTCAGACCCAGCAGAGGAGCTTCACTGATGCCTTTTGCCAGTTTCTTTGTTTCCAGAGCCATTACAAAACACACAGCAACACAGCCAAATCCTACTGCAGGCTGAACTCACCACCCGGAAATCCAATTCTCATGGAAATGAAATGGCTCACCCAAAATCTCCAGGACCCTGGATGAGCTTGCATGATAAAAAATAAACAACTTYTAATGGCTCCAGCGGCACCACTGATTCTCTTAGATGTCACTGCTTTCCTAAATGCTTTCCTGGGGATGTCTGCTTTACACTATACACTGCATTTTCCCCTTCCTCTCATCAGTGTCTGCAAAGTCGCCATCCTGGCAGCCGCTGTCCAGGGACTGCAGCGAGCTCCGGGCTCATTTTCCTCTCTGCTCACATCAGCTATTCCTCAGTCTCCAAGCAAAATTTTCGCCTGGGACAGTTTCAGAAGCGAGCTGCCAGGCGCACGGCAGGCTGAGCTGGCACGGACGTGGCGCGTTGGACACCCACCCGCTGCTCGCTGCTCACCCCCACCCATCTGAGCCCCAACCCAGAGCTGCCTCAGCAGCATCTCCTGCTTCCCTGTTGGAACTGCGTCTTGCGGTTAAGTCAGAGTGCTGCTCTTTGTGCTGCTCTCACACTTCTATTACTTGGGGCTGTATTTGCAGATAAAAAAAAAAAATGCAGCGAGTTAGAAAAAGCAACAAAAGTAATGCCAGACTCATTGCTTTGTTAAACCGCACGAGCAGCGCCAAGCGGCTAATCCAGCCCAGYGGTACATTTGCTGTGACAAGCAAACCCCGTATTGTTCTTGCTAAACGTGGCCCAAGCCTGTAGAAACAGGTCTAAATACAATTAAGGAGCATTGTAGGAGAAGGGATTGGCGCGCTTGCATCCAGCTGTTAACCTGAAGCACGCACTTCATGTGCGCAACTCAAGGGTCCAAGCGTTGACCAAAAYAGCAATAACAGGGTTTCACTGGGTTTTGCTTTATGTTTGACTGCCTTCCATAGTTTGAAAGTGTAGCTCGTTACCCTAATTGCACTTTCTGGATTCTTCCATGGGGYGCATGGGCGGCTTGCAGAACAAAAAGCACTGTCGAAACACATCGTGTTTTAACCGCTTCTTCTGTTTAATCAGCTAGAATACCTTTGGGGGTTCTAGGAGAAAACTGGGTGCCAGGAATGGGAGAAGTTACAAATTTGTGCGCATTTTAAAAGGCAACAAGCATCCTTCAACTCTGGCTGCCTAAGCAGGGGCCACATCCGCCMCTGCCATGGATTCCTCTGTTTTGCCTTAGATCACATAAGGTTTTGGAAGGTGCAAAGGGATTTCAATTAGAGCATGAAAAGCAAAGCATGAAAGRTAGGAAACTCCGCTCCAGGAGATAAACCACGTGGCCAGCGGTGATTTACTCCTGCCGGTTCCTCGCCAGCTCTAGCTTCGGCCTCACGCTGGCTTCCTCCGCGCGGAGGACGACACCGCCGGAGCGACGTGCGCTCCAGGTTCCCGGGGAGGCTGGCGGAGGGCTGGCACGGCCCAGCGTCCCCCAGCCCTCGGCTCCCCGCCGGAGCCCCTCGCCCGCGCGCGGTGCCCCCTGCAAGCCTCTGCCCCCGCGGCCGAGGGACCCTCGCCTCCCGCCGGCGCCCGCGGGCTCCGGCTCCGCGGGCAGGGGCCGCGCGGGCTCCCGCGCTCCCCGCCTTATCGGCAGGTTCGGCAGCTTCAACTCCCTCTCTGCCGAGCCTCTGTCGTCGCTTTGACGCTGCAAGTTTGCACGGTGCCTGTTTCTTTCGCTCTCCGTCTCTCCTTTTTCGTCGCAGTTTCCTTCCTGCTCTCCGTCGTGCGGTACAAAAGCCCCTCTCGGTTCTCCGCAGACAGCGTTTGTCCTGAAACGGCTCTCCTGTCTCTAAGGAAGGGAAAAGCCTCTCTGATTTGATCACCTTATTTTTCTGCCCATAAATGATAAATTCCTCCATTAATCCACCTGTTTTCAACAGCGTAGCTGGGTACAGCATGAATAAAACCACCTACATAAACAGCATGTCAAATTACAAGTTTCCCCGTAACCCATTCCCTAGGACGCTTCCAGCATTAATGCACCCGTTCGCTTTATCTACTTAACCAGCTCTGCGGCTAAGCCTTTGAGGCCCTTTCCAGAGCGGGGCCATCAGCTGGAAACGGGGGCGTAAAGCGCAGAAGAGCTGCTGAGCCGGGCGTTGACTCCTGGGTGAAAACTGCCTTCAACTCGGGGCGGGGGGGGGATTTTTCCTAATGCTTTCCGAGAACGARAGCGTTCAGCAAAACCAGAGCAACGAGAAGGAGGACCGATCCGCGGCRGCTGCTGCAGTCCCTGCCAGACCGGGTTCCTGCTCCCCGCCGGGGTCGGCGGCGGCTCTGTCCTGTCGTCGCAGCCTTCGGCTTCCCTTTGCGGAGGATTAGCCAACATTTCTCCAGCAACAATCCAGTCACGGCAATTTCTGTAATAACAATATTTTTGCAGCAGAAATCGTATTACAATACAATCACTGTTGTTAGGGCTGTTATTATCCCACCATCACTAGCATGATAAAGCTGTGCACGTTGCACAAGCAGCAAACTCAGTCTGGGGACAGTTTAGCRTAAGAACCAAGACTAAATCTGCCCTTTGGGGACTGCAATCTTAGGTTCATTCCCTCCCTCTTTCCCCCCCCCCCCTTTTTTTTTTTTGGTTGTTAACAAGTAGACAGAAATCACTATTGCTGATGGCCGTCCTTAGCTGGTATCAAAACCTTGCAGAGCTTCATCAGGTCGCACGCCGGGGCCGAGGAGCRCGAGAACGAGCGGGACCGCACGGCCTCGGCGCCACGCGCGAAAAGCAGAGGAAATGGTTTTATCGGCACAGACCCTCCTTTGCAAGGGCAGCACAACAGCTATCTAGCGGTGCAAATAAACCCGGGGAGTCATCCCCTTCCTCAGCAGGACCCTCGCTGGGCCCCAGAGGGATTCATGGAAAATCAGTTATAAATTTCAGGAAAGRGATGCTTCCGCAGCAAATTGCGTATTTAACGATGCTTTCGCTGCMGCGCTTCCCACCTCTGCAAAGCAAGGCCAGGAGGGGTAAGTCGGCCGAGTCCCGCGCCGCGCAACCCCACGCTGGGACACGGTGCTCGCGGGGACCGGCGCTGCCCCCRGCTCGCGCCTCCAAACAGCTCAGCTGCTCTTCTGAGCCCCATCCCTGCCTTCGGGCCAGGGCTCTCTCAAACGCTGTAGAAAGCAAAAACCCGAACGTGGTCCGAGGCTACAGGCAGGGAATTAACAGCCTTTGCCTGAATTCCCAATTCAGCTAAAAGGAAGATGGTGCGAGAGGGGGAATTTGGGGCTTTGCCTCGGAGCAGGAAGGAGCTTGGCCCAAGCAGGGTTCAACCAAGGACACGAGCTTTCCTGYGCCTGCTCCCACCCCTCCGGGCCGGCGTCCAGCCCCGGCCCCGGGGACGAACCGCCWGCTGCAGCCGGCGCAGGCGCCGCGCTCCCCCCGGCACCGGCTCYCCGCTGGGGCTGCACACGCTCTTATTAACATTCAGGCCGTTGCTCCCTGCTACGGTCCTGCCCGGGGGCTGCAAAGACCRCTGAAGCCCTGTGCTTCGAGCCCTCGCACCGCTCAGCGGCGCCTTGGCTGATCCCCGGGTTAACCCTCCCTTCACCGTACGCGGTGATTCACGCTGATCCAAAGCTCAAGCTCAGCAARTTAGCCACGTAGCATGACAGCCAGCAAGGACACTCGCCCCCAAAAATACCTTCAGCCTCCAAGGACCCAGCCACTGCCCGCTTCTGGATGTGAATTTTGCAGATTCCCAATCTGCAGTAATTTCCACGGTAGAAGGGTGAAGAGCAGAAATGGATTTGGCTCACCAAGACCGCAGTGAAGGCAAAATGCAGATTTGAACCATCCCTTCRCCTCTGTTTCCCCAGGGGCCCCAACTACTTCTGGCAGCTTGGCAGCAAGTGGCCTCCGAGTCCAACACRACACGGGGAGAAAATTGTTGTGACAATATTGCACTGGAGTTAATCTAGACAGGTGCACGTACAAAAGCTTCCGACCCCTTTGCGTTACAGTATTTCCCCAACCAATGCAACCGAGCTGTTTTTCTGTTCAGCATATTTTTTAAGCTTGAGAACACAGGCAATGCTYACACGTAAACCTGAGAAAAACTTGCAGATTTTCTGCTGGACCCAGCTTTAGTTCGGCAGAATGTTTATGGCCAAGTTAACCAGGCTGGAGCTAGAGATAACAAGAGAAAACCTGACAGCCCATTAAATCCAGAAGCAGTGCTGGGTGGGACTAATCTCCTAAGTGCCTGCAGTAGTAAGAGTAGGAGGTAACCACCAGCTAAGGCCAAAACAGCAGGCTTTTCTATAAAAAGATTGAGGGGAAAAAGCTGAGTCTCTTTCCGACTGGCAGTTTATTATTTTATATAGCACTGTGGGTGGAGGGAACCCTTAACAGATATATAAAGTGACAGTCACCACCATTAATATATARGTAACATTGATAAGCTTTGGCAGATACCAGGATAGCAAAGGTCTGCAAATCATCATTGCTCGTAACATTAGTCAACTTGCATGAGCCTAAACRGATAGTACGTTGGGGCCTCAGAGTCAGATTCACTCCCTGTTTCAGGCCTGCCCTGAATGGCACCTCCATCTCTCACCCGTTTGGTCTAGCATGTTAAATTTTCAGAGAAGAGTTTCCTCCTGGGAACTCGGCCCCAAATCACCCTGATCTCAGCTTAGGGTCCGCAGATGACCGCACACTGCACGTAACGCCTGYGTGTGGCTGTCAGAACGATCTTTCTGCAGCCTTAGAGAAGTCCTCAGGGGCCTGATTCAAAATCCAGTGCAGGCAGTGGGAAGAGATCCTTCCCAGGTTTTCCGGAGCGTGCAGCCTCCACCAGTACTGCCCCGGCCTCGCTGCCTGGCCTCCTTCGCAGAGCTGACTCTCAGGACAAGCGGCCCTGGCGATTTGACAGGCTGGTTTCTGTTTACCATCCCTAGCTGTCTTGCATTTTGCTGCAGTTACACGTGGGAATCAAACCTTGTTGTCATGTCTCTTCCTTCTAATAACAATAGATAAAAATAACTATAATCATTATCCATTTGCTCAGATGTTGCAGTAGTGAGTAACAAAGAAGTCTATAAACAAATCAATCCAAGGTTTTTCATCTTTATAGCTTCCCAAGTGCCTTGATACAAAAATTTTCACCTTCAGCTTTAGCAGCATGTGGTTGTGATTCAGATTCAAGCTTCTGCTACTTTATACTGATTTTTGGTGAGCCTGTGCTGTGTGGGGAAGCAGAGCAGCCTCCCTGTGAAAACCAAATTGCCATACTTCTCTGTCATCTTCAGACAGGTTTTTGTTTGCATACRAACAGTCTTTGTCAAGAATGAAGCTTAGAGTGAGTTTAGCAAATGTTCCTTGTTGACTTTCTCTGTCTTGAAGAGAAAATTTCTCAAATGCCAGAAGATCTGCACCAGAAGCTGCCAAGGCTGTCAGGCCCAGGGGCTCCTGTAACTCACACCTCAAAAACACACAGGTAACTGATATTTTTAAAATTCTAGGTTAAATTCTACAGCTCAGTGTATTTCTCAGTTTGGACATGAAATGGTCGGTAACTCCTTTTAAATGAACAGCAGCCATTAACCACATCAAGTCATTACCCTGCAATTCCCCTTCTCATTAAGGTCACTGAGATTTTTTTTTTTTTTTTTTAAGGAAGCATTAACAAATTAGTTTACCTTCTAGAGGCCCTGGCCTAAGTGTTTTTAAGGAGAGAAGATGCCGAGGTGGCAGCTAGCTGCTCACCCAGCTCTTGCCTCCCCGCCGGGCCCCGGGTGGCCCGGGGCTCCCACCCCATCCCACGCCACGCCGGCGCTCTGCACCCGCATGGCACACAGGTGTGTGTATATATACATATACACATATAGAAATATCTATATATGCGTGTACACACACACCCCTACCCGCGGCAGCGAGCCSCGCCGAGCTGGCTGCCCTCGCACGCCTGCCGACGAGGCAGCAGCAAGAACCCCCAGGAGGCTGCAAAAACCCAGGGCCGGAGCGAAGCAGCCGGCCCCACGCAAAGGCGGGGAGGTGCCGGGAAGAGGGAGCACGCAGGAGCTGTTCGCCTGGCGGAGAGCTCGCTCAAAACCAAACGGGGCTTTGCAGCGAGGAATTAATGTTTCGGAACACAACATTATTGGAACGATTCTAAATAGATGTTTCCCTTTGCTTTGGTAAAGCGAGTGGTGCGAAGAAAGCCAGAGGAAATGATATAAGCCCTGCCTGCTTATTGCTTTGAAAGTGTCTTTAAATATTTCCCTCCCACAGCCAGTGCTGGAATGTGAGTGGCAATTGACAGGCAGAAGAGAGCAGATGAATAGCTAATTACGCATGAAAATAAAATGCATGAATAGTTATTTTGAGGACACATGTATTTTGACAGGTATCTAATTTTGTTCTGTTGATAAAATGCACTTTGGAAAGCACTTTCTTGCATTCTGGAGTTTGTTTTTTTTTAAAAAAAAACTTTACAACTTTCTCTGTGGGTAAGAAGTACACTTGTCAAACTTCACAACACAATATCATCACAAACACATTTAAAAATTCAAACGTTTGGGTGCTATTTACTCAGCACAAACACTAAAATTTATAGTGATTTGCGGTAAGGCACAAACACGAGGGAAAGGACCCAGCCGTAACCTGGCACCAAGCAGGGACCCACAGGGCTCTTCCCAACTCCGCGTTGGAAACAAGAGCGCGCGAACGCAGGCTCCCGCTGCTGCTGCCCGCGTCGAAGCGGGGATCGGTTCTCCGCTCCGTCTCGRCCTTACGCAGACGCGCTCTGCGTCGCCCTTTCCCCTCCTCTCCTCCGCCTGCGGGGCCCGAGGCGCTGCCGGGCGCCGGCTGCATCCTGCCCTGCCACCACGCACCRCCCTGCGGCACGGGACTCTGCTGGCACAAGTAACCGCACAGTGCGAACAAGGGGGGCAGCTCAGCTGCTCACATAAACTCTTACTGTTGTGCTTAAACAGAAAACGGTTTTCTAATTTCTACGTCTGCTTTCCTTTGAGGGAAATACCCCTCGTATGTTAGTATAGGGGAAATACTCCAATATTTTGGCAGACCACGCACTGTTTCCCATTGCTAACCAATTATAATGCCTGAAAAACACCACAACCATCTGCAAGTGCAAAGGACAGCGCTTCAGAGCTCACCTTTACCAAAAAACCACAGCGAACGCAGCACAGTCGAAGAAAGCRGCTGTAGGCTTCTCCCCCGTGGGAAAGGGAGGTGGGAAGAACGATTATTTTGGTTGTTTAGCGGGATGCTGGGAGGCACTCRGACACCCAGCTATTGGCACTCGAGTAGAGCACCAGCCACAGCAGAGCTTGCTGGGCACCGCTGAGCAYGTCAGGCCACGGGCAGAGCACCGGTGCAGAGAGAAGAGGTTACTCCCTGCCCTCTGCCCAGGCTGGGAAGAAACTCTGGAATGATATATACGGTGGAGAAATACAAACAAACAGAAAACATCCTGCTGCATTTATAACTTGCTCACTCYAAGCCTTAAGGTGATCACTGAATGTTGCAAATCTTATTCCTCTGGTATCAATAACTGATTATCTTGATCCAAGCAACACRAAAGTCTGAGACTCAATTCCAATCTGTATTTAATACATCTCTTTGCTGTGGGTATTTCACAGATTAATGCAAGAATTTCATGGCTTTTTAAGCAAGACAAGGTAGCATGGATGGATTTACTGCCAGTGAAATACTGGCACAGGGAAGTTCAATTTAGTGAGCAAGGCTGTGGGCTGCTGGTCTGGAACTCCGCGGAAGAGTGATCACCCGGGAAACAATTTTTACTCTAAGTTAATAAAAAAATTACGATTGTAATAAAAGTTAATGACTAAATATCATCCGCAATAAAAAAATGGCAGGGGAAGCGGTGGAGAACTCTGGTTTCTGGAAGGAAACTCAAAGCTCATCCATCTGCCACAACAGCATTTCAAGGGAGCACCAGCGTTTTGTCACGTATCGGCAGGAGACCAAGCTCCTGAACTGGAGATCTAAGTCCTTTCCTCAGGGGCTGGTATTACTATCCCAAGTCCTAAAACAAAAGCAACCTTCCCCACTAGCGCTTGTCTTGACCAAAAAGCTTCAGGAGGTTTTGGGAAGCCGSTTAGAGGCCGTGGCTGGAGAAGGCACCTCTTACACAGCACGCTCTCAGCAGGTCCGCGCTGCAGACACAAGCACCCTCACTTCACCCACGTACCCTTGAGACGCTCCAGATGGGCAGCCAGTCACTCCCACTCCTCGGGAATGATCCAGATTACTCTCCCCTTCTGCGTTTAACGCTTAATCCCAAACATTTATCATGTTCCACTCCAAGCCTCCTACTCGTGTGCCTGTTCATTCCTCCTGAAAGCTGCTTTTTTCTTTAAAATCATCCTACAATTCTCTCTTCCATGCTGGCATCTCCAGCTGGTACCTTCTGTTAGGTTATCCTGCAGACTGCGCATTCCTCCAAGTAAAAGCATTAAACCTCCAAGGGGAGGACTCTCCCCTTTCTGGGGGCTGAGAAAAGGGAATGACGACCAGCTCTAAGCCGTGATGCTCCCCAAGCTGTATGGTAGGTGGGATYGCATTTCAAAGAGATGCGAAGGACGATGGTGGGGAGACATCTTTCTTCCAAGCCATYAGCAGAGCCATCACCTGAAGAGCTGGCTTCCCCACTTTCCACCACCCTGGCCAAACCTGTGAATAAGACGACCAGGAAATATGCAAATACAGCTGCCTGAGGCTTCGCATTTTGTTCTGTTCAGGGAGACCTCATTTCAGCCTCATCCGCCATCCCTGATTTTCTATCTTTTCCCGTGCATTCATTTGGAGTTCACCTTTCCTCACACATTTTCYGTTGCTCTGACCCTGCAGGAACAGCCACAGGCAAGGACATGCTTGTCCCCTGCCCCAGGGATTCGAGCAGAGAACTCATCTGCTATTTTGCACCCAGGATGCCACAGCCCCGTGTAACTGCTGCCCCCCTGGGTGCCTAGCAGCTTTCCCCCTGTCCTGCCTGGCCAGGGCCTCCCAGGACCCTTTAAYGCAAAGGCTGCAGGCTGAAAGCAGTGAAACCCAACCCTTTTGAGAAACAAACTGCTCAAAGTCACCAGCCTCAGCAGCAAAGCTGCAATAGCGAGCTCCCAACGCACGGGAGACCATGACCGTCACTGCAACGGACTTGGCCTACTGGTCCACGGAGGCCCACTCTGGCCGCAGCGTGGGGAAGCATCCAGCCTTTCCACTGCGTTTTCTTCCCTGCTGGTGCCGGGAGGAGAGGTCTGGTGCAAGGTGCTGCTCAGGGAAGTTGCTATGGTTGCAGCACGATGTTGCGTAGCAACAAGCTAAGCTCAAAGTTGCCAAGGCATTTTCTCCTTTCTATATTCCCTCCCCTCCAGTATTCATCCAAATGAGTTAGATTCATCTCCAGCCCCAGTATAAACACACGGCAGGAAACATCTACCTATTGACTTTGCAGCAAGACCGTTTCTCCACGAGCAGCGTAGCCAAATGACACGCTTCAGGGAGGTGAGAGGGAAGCAGCTCCATGTGCCAGGAGGAGCAGTGGGGCTGCCCCACACTGGGTGTCTTCACCTGGGGCTTGCACCACTGCAGGGTAACTGCACCTCTGCGGCCTTGCTTCTGCGAATGCCCACACGCAACGCCAGGCTGTAGCAGAGCCAGGTCCCAACGAAGAACCACGTTTACACCTCCGCACAGATGTTCTTGCTGGGCGCCCTGGGGACTCAGGGGCTTGCTCTGTGCTYTGGCAGCCAGCCAACACCTGCAGCCGGGGAGGGGGTCCCTGCGCAGCTCAGGGAGGCAATGCTCGTGGCCTCAGCAGAAAAAGGCAGCCAACACCTCCCTTCAAACCCRGGGAATTGTTGCTCATGTCTTTCAGGGCTGAAGAGTTTCAGCATTACCATTTCTGGCAAAGAAAACATCCCTTCTCCTTCTGGACCAGGACATATCTGGCAAGTGCGGCTGATACGCAGGAAAACGGTTCAGACTTCACCGTGCCAGGAGAACACTTTTCTGAGCCTTGGGCCGGTACCCTTGCTTGCTCAGACACCCACACACATCCATACAGCAACACGCACACTGGCCRCACGTGTTCGAGTGGCCCTACACCTACGCGCCACCTGATCCCATGCATTCCTGCTGCTCCATGTCCCCGGACACCCCCAGTCCATCTGTCACTAGTGGCATGCACACTCGCACGCCCACAGTCACTCATGCRAACGTGTGTACTCACACCCACGTCCCTCCATCTGCACGCACGCCTCCYGCAGCCCTTCCCGCAAGGCTGCTGTGGGTTACAGCACCCTGCCCTTGCCGGGACGACACGACCGATTTGGAGGCAAGCTAGAGCTGCGTCCCGCAGAGGTCAGTTGGCCTGGCTCYGCTCTTCCTTCTCCACGTGCTGTTGGCACCACAGGGGCTGAAGCTCTGGGCTCTTGGTATTTACCTGTCTCACATCTGGATGGAAACCCCCATCAGAAAAGGCACAAGGCTGTTCACGTACACACCTGTGCAGAGAGCTGCTGGCCGTGCGTGGGCTGAACAGCTGCAGCACAGATCTGACTGCCCCTAGAAGGGTCCCGAACAGCCAGGCAAGGGGCAAAAACTGAATACCAAATGACACCACTGGCTTGGGCACGCTGCCTGCAAACCTGGTCACCGCCATCAGTTTCTCTGCACCCAGATCTATTCAAATACTCAGAGGGCCTGGATGTTTTTTATTGTTATTCTTCTACTGAGCCTACAGTGCAYCTTGGTGTACTAGGTGCTGTGTAACAGTAAAGCCAAGCAATGATCCCTGAACAGGTTAAGCAAGGTAAGCATCCTACATGATGCTAAAGTAATTACAAACAGCAGAAAAGGCTGTGGTTGCAAGCCTGTGTATGGATTTTGCTAGTATTTCTGCAGCAGGGGACAGGCACTTTTGAAAATTCAGCCTGATTTTTTGTGCAAAGCCCAAGGGGATCCTTRGCAGCATAACCTACTGTCTCAGCACTGGAAACAATTACTACAATATGAGCTGTTAATGCAGCAGGAATGGCTGTACTGGACCCAACATACGTTGCTGCTGGTGTTATTTTTAATATGTATTCACCATGCTTGCCTTTGTTGTGTGACAGCTCCTGACAGATCTAGTTTCGGTCGTGCTGGCTTGCCAGACAGGAAAGCAATCGCATCTCACTGGAAGCCGGCTGGGGCAGCAGCTTAATGAAGACGACCGCCAGGCTCGGCCTCGGAGAGGTGGCGAGCCAGCAGCAGCCGCCAGGCATGTGCCCCCCCCCCCCATCTCGGGCAGTGTCACCAGCGTATTTGAATGCTTTCTGCAGAGCAAAGGAGCACATCAGGGGACTTTAGTAACAGCGGGCTGCATCGATGTCGGTTGTATCTATGCAATGCACTTCCCGTGCCTGCAGCTGCCACTCGGGCTGCTCCCGCATCAGGCTGGGAGATCATTTTGTCACTGTCTGGGAGCTGCTGTAATAGAGCAGGGACTTAACTTGCTCCTGGCTCTGGCATCTGGGGCACCCTTTGGCTCCGCAGGGCTCCAAGGGCTGGAAGGCTGCCACGGGATGAAGCTCTTTGCCACAGGACAGGCAGAGAAGGGAGGCTGTGCCCTCTGGCATCGTTAATAGCAAATATTCACAGTGTGAATTAGGGATTTCACAGACATGTTGGTAACAAGTTCAATGCCAATGCAAGTAAACTTGTTACCRAATGAATGCCAAATCACGTTCTTATTAGCAGTCACTAACTCTGTGTTAAAACCTCAATGAATTCAACAGCAAGAGCTTTTCTTCAAGGTCAGAAAGACTCAGCCATTCAGGGCAGATGCTCCCTAGCCCAGCACATGTTCAACCCTTGTATCTAATGAATCCACAGGTTATCTGAAAACACACATGTCAAGTTGTGTGCACCTCTGACTTCCAACTGCAGTCTCTTCAGAAAGCCTTGAACACAAGCTGTGTACACTACTCCCAYCACAAAAGCTCCCCCCGAGCATTGCTGAGTTCAGCTCCACAGCATGCCCAAGAGGCAGGCAGCCTCAACCAGCATCTCGCAGGCACAGGAACGGAAGCAGGGAAAGGTTAAGTAAACAGACCAGGGTCATGCAGGACATCCACGGCAGTGCAGGGAGCTGGATGCTGCTTTCCTGAATTGCGGCTCCAAAGGCAAGCCCTAACGGTAATAACCCACCGCTGGCTGTGAACATCTGCAATAGCATCAGTACCGTGGAACAGAACACATCAACCCAGCCTCGTCCACTGAGCTGGAGTACCGCTAAYGTGCCTTTATCGAGCAACTGCTTGGGTATTTGAGAACAAAAATCAGAGACTGGCATCGGAGTAATTCATTGTCATATAGATCATTTCTCGTATTTTAAAACAAAACAAATACACAAGGCACACACAGGTGGCAAGGAAAAATCTTGCACTAAGTAGTTATTTGGAACCAAGTAAATCTCCTGGGATTAGAGCTACTCCGTCTAATATGAGGAGTTTATCTGTAATTTTCCATCCTCACAGGGAGTGAGCTGCATTAAGGCTGAGCCACAGCTATTGTTTAGTGCTTCCAGTTCCCCATCTTCACATTAAATCACAGCCTCCAGGAATCAGCAGTGCCTATATCTCATGATGACACAGATTAGTTGAGATTGAGCAATGCACAAAGCCCTGTGATTATATTAGAGCCCTTGGATGTGCTTGGATTCAGGGGGCTATCATGAGGCTCCAGCCAGGCAGAGCCACTTGAGCAAAGCAAACAAACCGCCATGCAAGTGAGTTATAGCAGGTTGCACAAGCAGCAGCAAAGGGCATGCAAAAAGGAGCAAAAACCAAGCTACTTYGTGGAGAGCGAGGGTAAAACTCCAGCAAGAACAGCTCAGCACCAGCACTGCTTAAGCTGCCATCTGTATGTCTTCAGAGAAATGTTTACAGAATTCATTTTTAAAGGACTTCCTTAGGTGCTTGTAGCACTGGAGCACAGGGGAGCTGTGGAGGAAGAGGCTGCTGCTCACACAGGGAGCCCTCCCTAGGCACGGGATGGAAAAGAGTCTCAGCCTGGGAGCTGCCATTTCACCTTCCTAAAAAAATAAAAAAGGGGCCAGGGAAGCAGAGAGGGAGGGGAACCTTCTCCATCTGCACACCTCCTCCCCTCTGTGATGCCTCTCCAGGAACAACCACTCGCCCTCCAGATGCCAGCTACCCCTTCCTTTGGCAAGGAAGCATCCAGGAGAGGAGGATTTCCTCGGGCAGTACGGCTCTCTGCACTAAGCTCTAGTAACGAGCCTGGGTGCTTTAGTGTTCATCTCCAAAATGGGCTTACTCAGGAAAAGTAAATATGTCAACTAAATTGCCGAACATGTTAAATATCCATTGTCTTTTTTCAGTTCAGGTTTCACCACTGTTATAAAACATGATGCATAATCCCTGGAGCCAAGCAGGATTTGAGACTGCAGAATGCCACATTAAATGTAGAGCTCCTGGGCTAACGATTGCAAGTCCATTTTGCAGTAATGAATTGTTTATTTTGGCACATCACAGCAGATGTCGCATCTGTCACCACACCAGCAACTATGACACACCAAGAGGCACAGAAGTCAACCCTGGATTATAGCACAAAATTATGAAGAGAAGGAGATGCAGCTTTTAGTCTCAGTAAGAGCAGTGTTGCTGTTCTCCATCYTACACCTTAATAGATAATGCTTATTTGAAAAGCAACTGGCACCATTTCCAGCCTCATCTGTTGGGCCACAAGCACTTTGGACAAAGCCTAAATTGAGTTAGAGCTTGGAGAACCAGGCCCAGGGCTCACTAGAGGAGCAGCAGTCCTCTAGGTCGCTAAGTTACCGCAGACCCAGATAAGGTCTGCAGTAAGCAAACATTTGCTGTCATCAGCTAGCTATTTGTAGGTCGGCAGAACCCCGGGCAGAAATGGAGCCTTGCTGGTGCTTACTGCAGCACAAACACCTGCTGTGGCTTCGCTGTGACAGGTATTTCTATATTTCTACAGCTTTTCATACGCTGTTCACYGCATTGTCAATCTGCCCACGCAACCCTATGTCCCCTTGCTCAGCTGCTGTATGAAGAAATTAGTTGCTCTTCACAGTCCAGACAGCAAGAACAGGGAAGCTGAAAAGAGATCTCCTCATAAAAGTAATACCAAAGTTTCCTAACTTCCCCATAATCACTAAAAAGACAAAGATGAAATTTCAAGAAGTTATGCTCCAGGTTCTCCCTTTCTCCTGTCCTATTTACCCCACTGAGGCACTATAAAATCAGTTCTTCTTTCAGGCACAACAGCATTCATGAGGAAAGTACCAAATTTCTTCCTCACTTGCTCCTCCCTTTCCTGCATGCAATTCCTYGCTTCAGATATGCGAGTGAAATTGTTTTAAGGCATCTCCCAGGCAGCAGCATGCAGAGCACCAGCACTGAAGACGAGACAGCACTAAGAACAGCAAGGCGGTCCCCATCAACCGAGGAGCCTCCCCAGCCTTACCTAAACCTGAACATACCGCTCCGCCTCGCGCAGGGCAGGCCTGAACCCAGGGTGATTAAGCCTGGAGAAGGCTCTCCTAGGTCTGCTGAGCCCACAAGTGCCCTGAAAAAAGGAGGAAAAAAGGTCTTGCCATCACCTGAGTTCAGAAAATGAAGTGTGCAGTGAAACGAAGCCACAAGCGACATGTGTGCTCATACTCTGGGATTCCCCTCTCCAACACCATCGTTATCTTGCCTGGKTTCCCTAGGTTATTTTTAGCCTCCCCTTGCTCTTCTGCTGGGATAAATTAAAGACAGCTTTTCCCAGCCTCCTCCCATCAGAGATCACACCCCGCTCTGACACACATACTCCCACTGCTCTGCAGAAGAGAGACATGCAATTAGACTGAAGTGACACCTGCCTGCAGTCATCTCCCTTCCTTTTCTCCCCATCACAGACACAGGTCTGAAATCCAGACCACTAACACCCCGCTCTAATGCTGCCTTTCATTTGGGTGGCTTTACTCCAGTTTGGTGGTGGAAGATAGGACCAGTGGCAGCACGCACCACCTTCCCCCCTTGGCAAACCAACTGTGTACCACAGCTGTATCCAGCAAACAGGCTCTTCGTGGTAACCAGCCAAGACTGCCCCCCTCAGCGTGCTGCTTCGCCTGGTCCTGCTCCTGGCCTCAGGGCATTGAGTCCACATATCCTTTACAGCGTGCATCCGAGCAGCAGGGCAAACAGAGCCTCAGGCTCTTAATTTGAGAGAGCAGCTCCAAATCCACCATGGGATTATCATTCTTCTCTCCATCCCATCCAGTGACTGTAAGGAAAGTAAGCACTGAAGTGTTTACTGCAAACATTCACGTATGGATATAAAAACATACTACCAAGTGAAGGAGCTTTATAACACATGGCTCTAGCATGCTTTGGCCTTGCTCCTGTTATTAATCCCCTGTAAAGGTGGTCTCAGTTCAACAACAGAACAAGACTCCAAACAGCCCTGGGACCCTCTGGATAAAGCAAGATCAGGCCTTTCTCTCAGATGTTTCTGCATCGTCTTTGACTTAAACATTCCTTCCACTACCTTCAAACTAGGAAGGCAAAAATCTAACACAGCTGCCAGCAAGGGTCAGCTAATAGCCAAGGTCATGCTTTCTTCTTGCCAGCCAGCGGGAAAGAAAAGCAGGCAGCCAGCAGGCACCTGATTGAAAATCCATTACATCTTTTAGTGGACTTTTTCAGGAGCAAAGCAGGACTTCCTGAGGGAAGGTATGTGATTACTGTCAAAGAAAAGCCCGGTTTCATTTCTTATTTTGTGTGGTATCTTCTAATAGAAAATTGGCACTGAATGCTGTTTAATTGTGCCAAAAGCATTTTAATTCTCACCATTCCTCACTTTGCAACATCGCTCTCTACATTTGGCTTGAGAGTTTTAATTGGTTAGTTCCCACTGTTGGTTGCTGATGGTGAATATCAAAGTATCTCAAGTGACAAGTTGAACTGCCACGCAACATTACAACAGACAATAAAACTGATTAATCAGATAGTTGGAGAAAAAAAAATTATTGCTGCATAAACCTGTTAAATAAATTATCCAAGTGCTCCAGTAATTTCTATTTTAATCAACAGCAGTTTCTCTTCCCTTCAAAAGTTCTTCCAGGATTTTGTCTTGGTGGAAACGCTCTCTAGTGAGAGGGAAGGTGCACTGCCAGGAAAGCAAAATAAGTGACAATCATCATTAGGTGGCACTATTCTCTTGTCCCTCCATATCCAGTTTGTTTTGTCATTTCCCCTGTTGYGTTGGTTACATCAACACTAGCAGGGAGATGGGTGCAGAGCTGTCAAGCTCTCACATACCTCCGGGGAAAAGCTCGTCTGTGCCACCTCTGCAGTACTCTGGCCAYGACCACGTGCAAATGGAAGAGCATGCTGTCTTATTGCTCACCTTTCCCATGGATTTACTAATCCCTCATCAGGCTCTGTGGGTTTTCTTAGCTGTTCTTGGTGTCCAGGTTACGTGAGCTCAGTAGATTGTGGGTTTCCATTTGCTGAGACCATCATGCATCAGCAAACTCAAGTCAGCATTACAAGTAGTGGGACTATTGGGGCATTGCAAAATTTGGAGTACATTCACTGCATGTATCCAAACTCCAAATTTATATTTCACTCACAGCAGGACGACAAATAAAATATTCCGTATATATCTATCTACATTTTGCAAGCAAGTTTCTGATCACACCTTATCTCACTTTCAGTAACAGCTCAGCAAGCTAAAAGACACCTTTACCAACTGTATCCCAGTGCAGAGTACATGCTGTTCAGGTAAACTGTTGTCCATTTGATTCTAGCTTGCTCCCACTCCAATCTCAAGACCGTTGCAATTTTTATGCAAAATTAACATTGGCACAAGAAGCTGCAAGACTGATTCATGGATGTATTATGCAGGCTAAACTCCAAACAAGCCTTTCCTTGCTGTGATTGTACAAAAGCTGAATATTAATGTATTAGAAAGTAGCATGAAGTAGCATAACAACTTCTCAATGTAAAGCACATGCAACAGAAATTGCATGCCAACATTTTCCTTCTCTTTCACCCTYCTGTGGCTGCCAGAGGGCTGGCAGGGCAGCAGTGCCATGCAGCTGGTAAACACCTTTATCTCAGCAGTGGCTGCATTTTCCACTTCAGCCTGGCACTCAGCTAGCACAGGATGCACTTTAAAGGAGAAATGATGGTTGTGTGGTTAATCCACTAGAATAATAGTGTTGCTCAAGAGATCCTGCTTCATCTCTAGCTTTGCTATGGGCTCCCTTAATTTCTCTCAACCTGGTTTCTCAGAGAACATAATATTCCTGTCTCCCCATCTCTGCACATCTAGCATGCTTAGTCTATGGCTTCCTCAGAGCAGGGACTGTCTCTCATTAGATGTCTGCATCTGAACTCCTGAGCTAGACCTGACTCCAGATACACCTGCAGTGCCACCGAGCTTCACAAGCAAGCAGCAGACTGGGCTTCCAAGGACCAACAGCTCTAATAAGGCCATGGCACCTTCCATGTCTTTTTAATCACAACGGATCAGCTCAGATGCATTCTTAATTCAGCACGCAATTAAGACAGTCCCCGTTTGCCTTGCAGAAGTTCGTGTGGCAAGAAATCGGGGCTGCCAGCTTAGCTTTTGCTACCCCTTCATCCCCATCCTGGAGACCCTTCCCCGGAGGCAGGCGCAGCCTCCAGGACCCAGCTGCTCTGCAAAGAGCTGGCCCCGCCGCAGCGAGGCAGGCTGGCCCCGGCCACGCTCCCCACGTGCTGTGCAAATACCAACCCGTCTCCTTCTGCAGCAGCTTGGGATCCCTGGAGACTCTCATCAGCAAGCACTAATGTGACATTTATGCTTCGTTTTCTTGTTATTTACACAGAAATTTCACACAAGCGAACTCCCTCMTATTTCTGTTTCAAACCCGTTCCTGCTCCCGAGACCCAGGGGAGCTGTGCTTCTTTAGCTTTAGCAGGGGCAGGAGAGAAARCAACTCCTCACACTCACCAAGCTCAGCCCCAGCCTCACATTCCCATAGCTGATGTGCACCCACATCAGACAGGAGGGCTGGGGACAGATTTCATCCAAGACACTTTTCCATCAAAGAAGGGGCAGAAAGTCTTCTTCCACCTCTCCCCAAGCAACACAGGCAACGAAGTGAATATTGAGGTCAACCCCCTTTTTAGTCCTTRCTAAAAGGACTCAAAGGATTCACTAGAGAGGACTAGTAATGGAGGAAACCTTGTAAGGASAACGCTGACCCTGCCAAATCCTGGGCCACAAGCAAGCTGGGCTGGCAGGACACCTCTGGGCAAGCTAGAGGTAGGCGATGCCTTTCTGGTTCTCTTGTTTCAGCAATGACAGTGTTCATATCCTTCGTGAGCACCGACAAACTCATTACAGCAATCGTCTGTCTGCCAAGACTCACATAAATCAGCTGCTCACTGGTGACCGCAGCTGGGTCTCCATTGCAAGGCCCTGGGCAGACCCCACTCAGGAGGATACCTCCTGCCACATGTCGCTTCGCCCTCCTCCAGCATCACTGCCGATCTAGCCTTTGACCCTGTGCCTTCCAGGGGAATATTTTTCAGCACTTGATTTGGGCACATTTCCAAGCTAGGAAAGAAAACAGAAGTTCTTCCTAGATGACCAGTTGTGCTTTCTTCCCATCCACAGCAAGCCAGTACTTGGGTATGCCAAAACTCTCCTTTCAGCCAAAAAGCACTCATATTTCTCAGTGGAAGGGACTAAAGTCTCAGCCACCCCTGGGCTACCTGTTAAAGCTTGCCTGCCCAGCCTGGACTCTTCTGTAACATTATTAAAATTCACCTGAATTTGTTCCCAGAGGAAACACCATTTGAATGCCGTGCACTGTCCCGTGGGCTKGGAAGCAGCTCAGACCGAGCACCTTTTGGAGCCTGTGATAGCAGAGCATAGGCTTTACAAGAGCAGCTCTTGTGGTCCGGGCCAGCCTGGGCTAGCCAGCCCAGCGGCCTGAAGCTTGCCTCTCCTGGCTCTTAGCAGGAAGGCAGCTGCTCTGCTAGCTCAGGCTTGTGAGAGAGAGACTCCTGCAGGCATGCACAAAAAAGCATCCAGATCAGCCACAGCAGAAGGCTTCCATGCTCCTCAAAAGCATGGAGTGTCACATACTGCAAAGGAGCAATCCAAACCCAGCTGCTTTGCAGGAAACCATCAGGTTTCAAGTGAAAAATACAGCCCATGCTAAGAGACCCTGGTCCCTGATGGTCACCAGAAGGCTCTTTTCAGAGCATCTTTGAAACCAAGAGCATGAATGCCTCATCCTCACACATGTAGCACCATGAGGACACACATAGCTACCACCACCCCTGGCTCTGAGAGTTGCCCAGACCCTGCCTGAATGACTACAGCATCCTSGGGCAGAGTCCTTCACCCTGTCTTGGGTACTGTGACCTGCAGCACTAACTTCCCCACACCACTAACTCTGCTTTGTGTCAGCACAGAGTTCATCTCCCTGCTTTGTTCCTCCTATTTACATGCTTTCTACGTCTGCTGCCCAAGAGACACAAGAGCGCCTGGTTCCTGGCAGAGGGGAGCTCCAGGACACAAGGGTACTTGCCCCAGCTCATTCAGCCAGGCAGTGGATAAGTCAGGAGCAGGACCCAGCTTGGCTCTCCAGTCTCACACCTGCTTATTTTGGGTGTTTCTAAGGCACCWAATGCTGTTGCACAACAGCAGTTCTATTGCAAATGTGGATCTGGGCTATTTTTAGCTGTATTATAGCAAAAGGAAGCAACTGTTATGTCTTCATTACAGTCTCAAGAGCAATTCCCAAACATTAGCCATTGTCTACATCAATTCTTTTATTAGTCTGAGTGGAGCATTTAAACCAGTGAATACATACACAGGCACTCTCAGGCTTTGTGCTAGTCTCAGTTCAGCAAGACCCATTTAATTACCTCCATTAATAAGCAATGAAGCTCTTAAGAGTAAAGATTTCCTTCTGCTGGTCATTTCTCAGGCTCTGAGGCAGGGAATGCTATGTTTTAACTGGCAGAATCAAGGTGGGGAAAAAACCCAGCTTTCCAAAGCTGTGGATCATGGAGAAAATTGCGATTGACTGTTATGGTTAGGATACTTTCAATATACATTCTCATATACTTGGCTATTCCAATTGCCCAGGTTACTCTCAGGAAATACACCTAATCAAATTAATACACCTCGTACTCAAGGCAAATAGTCACGAGCGATAAGTGATGTGACCTGAGCGCTCCAGAGCRCACACGCCAGCAACAGGGCTCATCTGAACTGCTGATGGAGAGGAAAAGGGAACAAGACAGGGTCTGGGGGACTGACAGCGAAACCTCCCCAGCACACAGGCCAGCCTGGCACAGGCCTCTCTCTGGGTAGATGTAAAGGGCAGGCTGTACCACTAGCTCAGCTATGCCACATGTCTCCAGAACCAAGGCATAAGCAGCTTAACAGGGATATTGYCAAGCACTGTTTGCACCTTAAACTTGCTCATTGTAAAGCTTTTTGATCCTGGGATTTTGTTATTGTTTTTCTATTTAACTGGAATCATATGTTGATAAACAACACTAACCTGTGCAACATCCTGGTCAATGAGCAAAGCCTTACAGATGACCTGGAAGCCCCAAGACTCCATCCACCACCAATGCTGGTGCTGAGCACAGGGCAGATCCAGAGCTCATGAATCCAGCAAGAAGTCAGGCTCCTCAAGCAAAGGCAGGGCCCTCGATCCCCAGMAATAAATGCAGATACTGATTGCTTCCAGCTGAGGATAGGTGTGCTTTTGATGTCCAAGGGTTTCAGCTGGTTTGGGGTCAGCCTTAGGGATCAATCAGGAGGAAAGAAAAATCTTCTCGTGCCTGGTTCCCCAGGATGAAAGGGGGGGTTAAAGTTATACATCTATTCTGAAATGCAGATGCACTGATGGGAGGGAGGAAAAGCTTCACGCTGCTGAGAAGGAGAACTGCATATCCGATGTAGGGAGAAAATGACTTGCTAGAGCTGGCTTTCCTCCCTGCTGCTGAGATGTGTCTTTACTCCTAAGCATCTAATTAAGAGCAGATCTATTCCAGAATCACCGACAGCATTGCAGATTTCCTATTTTCCCCTCCTTGCTGCAGTTGAGTCCTTATACAGACACTTACCACCTCTTCTTTCAGAGGGCTTGGATGGGAACTTAGTGTCTTTGTTATTCTTCTGCCACCCACTAAAAAAGCTCTCCCTTCTTCACAGAGTGATCAAATTCTGGCTTAAATGTCTGGAGCAAAAATCATAATAATATCCTAAGAGATTTTATCCATAGTACTAAAAACAGAAGACCTAAGATGCAAAATACTACGGCAAATGTTTGTAAGAGAGATTTGGCAAAAAAAGAAAAACCCATCCGTTATCCCAACCCTGGACAGATGAGCCGTTAGAGGATTCCTGTCAGAGGGAAGATACCCAAGACATTTGCAAATATACATTATCTATTTGTTTTTAAATTATAATGGTGCCAGAAATGGTTGATCTGCAGCCTCTGGAAAACATTTTTAATGTAGCAAGACATACAATCCATCAAGGCATTAGTGTAAACGATTTATGCTTCACGAGCGTTTTTGAGGCACAGGCTGCACAGAAGTAGAAGACTCCAATGACGTTTCAGTCAATTTAAAAATATACTGCTTTCCACAGCAAGAAAAGTCTTCCCGGAGCAGTCTGCCGAGAGGCCCCGCTCCTTGCGGTGGAGGCCGTTTTAAGCAGGGCTGGAGGGAGCCAGATAAGGCAGAACTGAAAACGCTCTCTTGAGAAAAAGGCACAATTCATCCTGCTTCTGAAATGAAGAAAACACAAACCATGGGACGGGATGAGCTGCCCGGGCTGGACGAGCCCCTGCTCCTGTCTCTAAAAAGGGCTGGGGCCAGTTGCCACCACGGGTCCCCCAGGGACCTTGGCCCCTGCTAGCACCCACCGCCAGCAGAAGATCTGTTTAAGAAAATGGACTTTCCTCCATTTAAGAAAATKGAGCAGCCAGGCCCTTGGGTGAGCGGGTTTCCGTGGCACTGGCACGAGCCCCCGGGCCCCTCTGTGGGCCCACGGGCTCGGACTGGCCGTGGGGAGAAGGAGGACCCACTCCGCCTTGAGARAGGCTTTCAGAGACAAAACCAGGGAGAGAAGGTGTCTACGCTGCGGCGGCTGCTCAAAGCCGGCAGGGTCGGTCGCCTGGCTTAGGACTTCAGGCCTCTTGCAGCAAATGCCAGAGGAAAATGCGTGTGCGTGCTAGGCGTTGGGGAAATGCACGCTCGGCTGCAGCGAGTTCATCGCAAGCCACTGAGGCAATTGCTCCTTGATTTGTCGCCTGTGTTTTCATTTCGTTTTCCCAACAGCAGCAGCACTGAGTATCGATGTCTCCGGTCCGTGAAGGTGTTTCAGATGGTGAGGAAGAGAAGCAGCAAATACTCGCCCAGCCGGTGGAGCCAGAGAGGCGAGAAGCCTGCGCGGTGCAGGGTCAGTGAGGGACGGCTTCAGCACGGGCATGGTCTGAGCAGCGAGGCCAGCGAGCAGCCCCCTCCACGCTTCGACCAAGCTCTGCATCGCAGCGAAGGGCTGAAGTGCCCACGGGAACACGAGCTCCACCAGCTTCCTCTCTCCTTACAGCCTGCGCCAAGGCTGTTGCTTTCCCTCACGGAGAATTATATGGGGAAAGTTTGCTCACACAGCTGCAGAAAACCCGTCACTTTATTTTCCCCTTTTCTGACTTACTAATCTCAAGGCTGTCCCTTTAAGGCTCCTGCCCAAAGCATTTGAGAAGATTAAAAAATAACAGCGTTTCTTCCCTTCGCACTAACGTTTCAAAGGCAACCGACTTAAAATCACTGCAGCAAAGCTGTAAATTATGCATGACGGACAGCCCTGGCAGCCCCCTCGCGAGCGGAGCCGGAGGAGGGGGGCGAGCGGGGCTCCGCCATCCCTCCTTCCAGATCTCCTTCGCGTGGGGCGGGAGCCAGCGAGCTCCGCGCTTGGGGAGCGCGCGAAGAGGCGGCTTGCAACGCCTCGTCCCCCTCCGGCGCGAGAGCCGCGCGGYGCCCCTCTGCCCCGCAGCCGCGGGACCCGCTGCCTCGGCTGCAGCCCGGAGCAGCCGGCCCGGGGAGCCTTCCTCGCGATGAGGAGGGTTGCCATGGCAATCCTGTGGCCAGGCACACAGACACAGGGGGCAGCAAAAATGACTGTAATTAATTTAAGGCATTAAGGACAATTAGCGTTTTATTAAACCAAGTTTAGTGGAAGAAGCATTAAAGCAAACAAATCAGATTTTTAACCTATAAGAAAAACGAAATCTGTTCCTTGTAATGCAGATAACGCCCAGTGGAGGAAACAGTCYGCAGGAAGGATGAACCGTATTCCCAACTGCATACAAACAGCAAATCTCTTTCCTCGGTGTAACAATTTATTGCCCGGTCATCTGAAATGAAAACTATGGTCAGTTATTCCGTTTCATCCACAACAAGTATTTTGGAAGATTAAGAGGCTGAGAGGGTACGGCAGCTGCAGACACAACGCCTCGGCTCGTGCCGCGGTCGGGGCCRACACAGCGCTACCGAAGGGCCGGGAACCCGTGGATACACTAAACACAGATGTCCAGATTCGGGAGATTACGGATTTATTGAGCATTGATTAAATGAAAAATCAGATAAGAGATAGGAGAGGCACAGCTGACTGCAGCAGCCGTTCGCCAGCTCCCCCRGAGGGGATCTGAGGCAGGCTGTAATTAATATGACACAGTCCTGACAGGCAAGATAAAAGTTCTGGCCAGGCCGGGATGTAATTTACCATCTATTTATCCTCCGGCATAATTCATTAACGCGAGCAAACCCTGYGCGGGGTGACGTGCGGTTCCTCCGCTACGATTTCTCGGCGCGGGGCGAGGAGCACGCCGCACGTGCCGCGGCGCCTCCGGCTGGAAAGCCCGGCCCGGAGGCAGCTCCGCRGCCCTGCTCTTAGCACCGTCAGCGAGAGGAAACGCTGGCTCCGATTAAACCAACGGGAAAAGCCGCGCGGACCGCCGCGAGCCCGCCCGCAGGTTGCACAGCTCCGAGCCCAAAGCGGCTCAGACGGAGGGGAAGGCACGCGAACGCACGCGCTGGCGGGCAGGGGCTCCCGCATCCAGAGCCGAGAAGGAAACCAAGACAGGTTGAGCCTGGCCTCGTGCAGCGCTACAGCCTCTGTGGCTGGTGCACAGGACGGACCCGACCCGCTTTGCACCATTGCTCCCGCAGCAGAGAACAAGGGTTGTTTCTCCCCTGCCTTAAAGTCTGCT
>NW_028186623.1:5130231-5163004 GCF_003343005.1 Rhea americana | reverse complement strand
GGGGGGGGGGGGAATGTCTCTGCTTTTCAAGTGTACTGGGTTTTGTGTTGTTTCGTTTGCTTTACTAGGATAAACTCCCACATTACAGTTGGACACTTACTGGCTTTGCAGTTCCTCCTGTTGTTGCTTATCCAGTTCATTAACTGTTTTCCTTAAAATACAGTTATCTCTGGCAAGTTTTAATTGCTTTAAGAAAAAGAAAGCAAGAAAGTAAGAAAGCAGGAAAGCAAGCAAGCAAACCTGCACCCTCCTTGTTGAAAAGTTCTGTTGTTTTCCCCTCGCTTTGCTTGCCTGAACTCACGAAGCACGTGTCTGTTCTCTCGCCCCAGGAGTTTTGGGATGCCTGAATCTGGGTCAGTTGCCGGCAGGTTTTCTGATGATGTATGAAGTCTTTGGAACCTGGGGGGGGGCACATTTGCACTGAATCCTTCCTCTGGTTTTCCTTTGATCTCGTCTAAGTGCTTTCTCTTTGGTGCTGTCAACAAGATCATCTGTTTCCTCTGCCATCACTCACGCCAGACTGGGGCTTGTTGCTCGTGGGAGCYTGGTTCTCCCATTCACTGCAATGAGATCAAAGCACCGCGGGACGGCCGCACCCACGGCCTCTGCGCTGCCCCTGCAGCCGGTACAGGGGCCACGGGAGAGCCCTCTTTGTGCCAAAAGCTTCCTCAGGAAAGAAGCTTTCTGTTAAAAAATAAGGTTCACATAGGGCATCAGAAACTTTGGCTTTTTTGGCTCATTTGTCCTCTTAATGTTCTGCAATTGGTCATTTGTCCGCATAATAATCTGTAATTACCAAAAAAAAGAAAAAAAAAACACCCTATCAACACTGTAATACTTAACCTAAATTAAAATGACATCCTCTTCCCTCTAAAAAATCTGAAATAATAACCAGAGTATGCTAAAATGGGAAAAATCCATGTGCAATGAGCAAAGCTCTGAATGGATCTAGTTAAAAGTCTCCAAATACACAGAAACAAAATTAAAAATGACGACTCCGATAGAGGAAAACAGTGACCTTTGAGTACTGACCATTCAAAGTGACTGCAGAGACCTGTTTCCATTTCTGCCAAGGCACTCAGGATGACCTTGGTCAGATTACCTAATCCTTTATATCCCTGTTTCTCCTCCTAATTTTAGACAGCTAGAGGCAAGCCCAAGGCAAGCTAGAAGCAAGGTAACACTAGTCAGTGCAGGAAATACGTTTCCATGTGGTGGTTGACTGCCCTTAGGATCCAAAAAACTGTCTTGCTYCGTGGATTAAACAAGGAGCACAGGACAAAAGTGCTCTGTAGGGAATGGGAAGGGAGTGAGACGGGCCTCAATTTCCTATTTGTAAATGGAGATGATGGTTTCTCCTTTCCAGGTTTTGATTCAGCATGTTCCTCCAGTACCATGTTCCCTTTCCAGGCTGTGCCTTCAAGGCAGCTGAGGGGATATTGCTTCCAGGTGAGGAGAAGTTTAGTCGCTCCCTGGGGTACAGTTTTCCACTGGAAGATTCTGCCAGATGTTCAGAAAAGAATGGCTGATTCTGCAACACCTTCTGGAGGAAACGATTTCTTCCTTCATCCCCTATCTTTCTTCTGTGTGCTAGAGAGAAAGGGAGATGACAAACTTGGCTCTGCAAGAAAAGAAGCAGAGCTGGAGATTTAAGAATCAGCCCTGATCATAGCTCAACTGCCAGACAGCTTGTGGGAAAATTGCAATGAATTTAATCAGTGGTATGGGTCAACTTCATTGATTTTCATCAGACACCTCCAAAGCGCTTCTTCTGTTCCCTCAGTCGTTTTTAACTCCATCTCTGAGATTGTGATTGCCACTAAAAGACAACACCAGGAGGCTTTGTGGGATAAGAAGAAGCTATTAGACCAGCCTGAAATGAATATAAACACTAAGCAAATCTTACCTTGTTTAGTCTTTCCCTTGGAGTGTTTAAAAGCAATGAGCAGCCCATTGATTTACCAGGCTGCAGTCTCTCAWGATCACAACCATTAGCTTGAGACCAAGGCAACGTTTTCTTCTGGGAGAACAAGGAAACAGAAGTGGGAACTGAGAAGCAAATCGACAAGGGAAGGAATCCAGCACAGAGATGCTGTGGTAACCACCGTCCTCAAGGTGTTAAATCGGACGACGACACGTTCCCGGTGCGGCCCTGAAGGGCGAATGTTCCTCCAGCTGAATGCATTAGAAGGACAAAACTCAGCGCRAGGGGGTTTCCAGCGGGACTGCCCTGCCCCGGGGCACCGGGCAGAAAGAACGCCTCTTTCTGGGTTTTTAGAAAAAAATCCATCAGTGGTAACTGGAGAAGACGTGAGGGAAGGTCAGTCCTGTTGGGGCACCTGCAGAGAGGAAGGGAAGCCGGTGATGCCCACGCGCCGGCCGGACGCCGGGCAGGGAGGAGGCGCAGCAGCGTGCTGCCCTCGCGGGCGCAGTTCGCTCCGTCCTCCCCAAGGGCAGAGTCCTGCGCCCAAGGGTGCCGTAGGGCCACGTAGTCAAACGTGCCCAGACCTTTTAAAAAAGCGCACCAGGATTTTAGTGCAGAGGTAGAAACCAGAGCTGTTTGTTAAACCCTTCGGCGGCTGGAGAAGCGAAAAGTCCTCGTCCGGCTCCTTCTGGGCACGGCAGCCGCAGTGAGCGATGCTCGCCTCGCTCCACGGCTGCACACCCGTGCCACGTCTGACAGAGCCCGGCTTTAGCTTCAGGAGCAGTGTCGGCCTTGGGCAAATAACRCACGGGCGATAAGAGTGTTTGATAACCACGCTGAAGCCGGGTTGTGTTTTTACTGCTGGAACATGATTGGCTTTGTTATCACACACAGATTTGGTGCTCCCCCAGCAAGTTCTCCAGCTCAAACCAACTTCGGGCTAGCYGAGCTGGTGCTACATATAATCAGGGAGTCTCTACGCTGCTCCTGTTGAGCACTGYGTTCGCCTGTGTTAAATCCACCGGGTATTTTGTTCTCAGAGCTGCCGTCAGCCAGAAAGGAGGGAGACGGCCTTTTTCTCTTGCGTGACGTCTTTTTTCCTTCCTTATTGCTGCATTCCCTTGGCTGAAAGCAAATATCATCCGCCTGAAATTTTGTGTTTGCTCTTCAAAGTGTCACTAATCCCAAGAGTTCAAATGTCATGAGTCACAGAGACTCCGAAACCAGGAGATTTATAAAATACATGACCAGATTAAGTTAATTGTATTTGGTTTTTGGTTTCTAATCCTGTAAGTTGCTTTTGAAACTCATTCTCTGCTTTTTCCACTTTTCTTTACAGCCATAAAGGCTAGAAAAGGCTAGAAACTCCTTTTTTTTTTTTTTTTTTTTTTTTTTTTTTTTTTTTTTCTTGTATTGTAGGCAAAAACTTGACTTGGGAAGTGAGAGAGAGACAAGCAAGTATTGCAAGGCTTAAAAGAAAATCATGAGGAGTTGGCAAGTAACCTGCGGGCAGGAATGCAGGGGCATCTCGCAGCCCCAGCTGCCCCGGCTCGGCTCGGCAAGGGGAGGCCGGCTCCGCGCGCCGCGAGCGGCTCCGGAGGCAGAAACCCTGCATCCCATCTCCGTGGGGTAGCTGGACATCAGCTCGCTTGCACTCGTGCTGCGTTTTCTTTCCCCTTTGCAGAGCGAGCAAGGCGTACGGCGACCAAACGCGGGCGAGCCGGCCGGGCCGCCGCGCGACAAGCTCCGTAACGGGGCGCGAGGGAAGCTACGGGTGCCAAACCTGGCCGCGGCGGAGGCGCAGAGCCGGCGCAGGGGCTCTCCCGCCCGCCCGGCGGAGCAGGGCGCTCGGCTCGCCGCAGCAACCCGCTCCCTTCCGGCACCAACTGTGCCCGCACTGTCGGAAATCAGCGGGCGGCTTTAAGTGTCTGTTTACCCTGGGAGGAATGAAACCATCAGTGCTTCACGCCAGACCAACGTTCCTGCCGTCGGCTATCAAGTTTCCGCATCGTTTGCCTTAAATTCCAGCTTTAAGAACCAAAGCTGCTGGTGAAACCGCCAGCAGCGGCGGCGGTGTGCCGGGCCAGCCGCTCCGCCGGCGCAAGCCGCCATATCCGTGTTCGCACCCCTGCCGGTTTTCCTACCTTATTAACCGCGGAAAAGGCCGACAGTGCCACCCGGGTCCGCGCCGCCGTGCCCTGCGGGGGCCTCGGCCTGCCCGCCTGCACCAGCACCGTCCCCAGGTCCTTGCGGGAGGAAGGAGAGGCTCCGTATGCCGGCTGCGGAGGCGGGATGGAGCTAGCTCGGTGCAAAATGATACGGCTGAGACATTACAGGCCTTATCTCCGGTAAAGCTAGGTTAAAGGCTGCAAGGAGCCAGCCAGCTCCATTACGTACAGCTACGGAGAAAAATACCCTGTTTGAGCCTTTCGGCCCTGAACGAGCTCTTGCCTGGGGTGAATCTGTGCCCAAATCAGCTGCTTGTGGGCAGGAGGGGAAGTGCGGGGGGCAGCGGGAGAGACAGACCCCTGCAGAAATTATCAGTTAGGCGTGCTGTAGACCAGATAATAACGACAACAACAGTTCTTGCTTGCAGGGGCCCGGCGTTTTCAGAGCCCGGTGCAACCATTAACTGATTAATGCTGTTGCAACCCGTGTTTAATTTAGAGCATTTTTAGATGTAGGTCATTCCTGCAGCCCACGACTTCTGATGTGAGATGTCTCCGGATGCGGCACGCTCTCGTTTGATCTGTATGCATGTGCACGTGCTCCCACCTTTCTCACATTTTGGAGAAGAGAAAGGAGAGAAGGAAGGTGGCAAATAGGCTCAGATACAGCCGAGATGAGACAACGCACTGGCTTTTGATGTTTTCCCATGGGCCCCTCTATAGTGCTGCACTCAGCGGCTACCTATTAAGGTTTTTTAGAGTAAATCAATGCTTTTGCGATGTGTTTAGCTGAAGAAATCTCCTAAACAATTCCCCTTGAAGCTGTTCCAAGAAACAGGAGCTAAGAGCCGGGCTGTTTTGGGGGAGTGTGGGTTGACTCACRCTCTCAGTACAAGTGCAGGAACATGCTGATTTCAACCCTTCCCAGAGCCGGGAATGAGTCTTGATCCCGTCAAGGAATAATTACGTTCAAGCAGCATCTTCCTCTGCACACAGGCCCTCCCCGCGCTCACCGTGGAGAGGCTGTCAGTGCCTTTATGCTTTCGTCAAGCCATCCAGCACGCAGGAAAAGCCCCTCTGGTTTCTTCCTGAGAAAATCCCGCTCGGCACTCGCCTTCCTCTGCTTTTGCCCCCCCGGCTGTGCAAACGTGGCGGGAGGCAGGAGTCAYTCTGCATTTGCCCGGGGCTGGGGAGGAGGGAGCCTACCTTATACACCTTAGGTATAATCCAAGTAAATTCGGTGCGTYTGTTTTTGCAAAGCAGCATTGAAGTATAAAAGGAGCCCTCGCACCATTGCAAGGAGTGGGGGCTGTGTCAGGTCCTGTGTAGCTTAGCAGATAGTCCAGAAAAATTGTAGACATATAGAAAATGATCTGTATGGTAGGGTGTGCCGGATGGACAGCAGACGAGGGAATAAGGGAGGAGAAATGGGGTGGATGAGCAAATTTGGAGTGGCTTGAGAGTTAGCAGTTTTCATTTCAAGACAAAAATAATAAAAAAAAAAACTTCACGAGTACAACACAGAGGTTTCCCTGCAAACCTTGCAGGAGGAGGAGAAAGCAGCCTGGAGCCAGGCTACCTGCGACGAGCGTCGTCGGCATCTCAGCCCGCGTGGCCGGCTGCCAAGCATCGAGCGGGACTAGCCGTGACAGTGCGAAACCGCAGCCTGGGGCACGCGGTCAGCACGGGCCGCCGGGACTCCGCGCCTCGCTTTCCTCCCGGTTGGGCACCGCGCCAGCCCTTCCCTCCCACGCACGGTCTCCCCGCTCTCTGTCCTGCATGATTTATATGGAGTTTAAATAATAAATTGCATGGACGTTGTGGAATTTATAGCGCTCAAAGTAGGTCATTAAATAAATCACTGTATAATTTATATAAATGAACCTGGATCTTGCAGTGGGAGTATTTCATTGGAAAATCAATCTGCAGAGTTTATAAAATTGAAGGATTGTCAGGGATTTGCAGTACTTTAGTGCTGCGTGTATTTAGGGTAAAAATATGAGAGTGATTTATGCAGGATGACACCTTGGTTTCCACTCGCTCAGCTGGACGCCTCTGCCTCCGTCTCCCGGCCTCGCCTCTGAAAGCTTCTCGTTCGAGGGAGCCCCTCCGCGGGGACCAAAACCTTCCTCCCCAAGTCCTCCTGCACGAGCCTGAGAGTAGCTCTTAGTAGAGCTACACAGAAACAGCGAGACATAGTAAACGAGCCTGTTGTCGGAGAGCGACATGCTGGGGAAAGAAAAACAGGAGCCAGTACTTTCCCCCCGAACRATGAGGCTGAGAAAGGCTCGACTAAAGCCCTTCATGTTATTTTTAATATAACTCCTGGCACGTAATTAGCTCTGATTCCTCTTCACCTGTGATAAATTGAGCACTGGTGCCCACATGTGCTCTCCAAATAGCACCATCCGTTAGTTTGTCATCCCCGCGTGCTGCTACTACCGCGGAAACAGTAAATCTCGCAGGCGGGTAGAGGGATAAGCCGTAGCCGGCTCCTACCTGCCCCAGCTGCCCAGCCGAACTGCGGCAAACCCGGACGGTTCCCAGCCAGGCAATGCCCCGGCCCCGCAAGCAGGCAAAAGCAGGCGTCCCTGGAGGGGAAGATTTTCTCCCCCTCTGCGTCTCTCTCGGTTGTGTATTCAGGTGGGCGCACATAAATGAGGCGACGAGCCTGAACCCTGCCTGGACAGCAGTGCACACAGTGATGCAGGAGAGGCTTCCCCTCTTTACCGCACTGGTGCAGGTAGGTGGTGAGAGAGAGCAAACCAAATCACTTCGTTTCCCCCGATCAGGGTAAGGCGGCTGTGCTCTGTTTATTCCCTCAGCTCCCAGACAGACCAAGACACACGGATCTGGGGGGRTCTTGAATAGACTCTATAAATGCTTGTTGCAACCTGCTGCACAGCCTGGCTGGACGCTCGGGGACGGGGGTTCACCCGCCGCTGCACATCGTTTGCCTCTCGCCGCGCACAGCCAAGCACAGGAAACGCTCTCGCATTAATTCTCACTTTCCCACGCCGCTTCTCATCAACGGCATTGGACCGTGGTGATGGATGAAGGCAGGGAAAAGAGGAGGGAGGATGAATAGAGGGAAGAGTGAGTAAACGAATGCGGAGGAAGGTGTCCGCCGAAGTGCCGGCCCAGGCGCAGAGCACGGGGACGTGTACTGACACGAACTTTGTGCTGTAGCCAGAGCCAGCACAACTGCTCCTCRTCCCCACCCCGGGGCCCGATTCAAATCAATAAGGCATGTAAAATGAGAGGAGAGGGACGGTGGGTGTCCGGGGCTGCCCTTGCGCAGCCGTGAGGGGCTCTCTGGAGCACAGCATCTCTCAGRTGAGCCTTCAGCAAACACCCGTGTTCAAAGCCAGGGGAAACGAAGCACCTCCTCGGTATTCGCAGGGCGGTGGGGAGTATTTTTGTACCTCTTCTTCTCTCTTTTTTTTTTCACATCAGTGCCTAAGAAATGGCAGATAGTTTACATGCAATTTATCAACCATGGGCAGAGACGTTTGCTGGGTGGAGAAGGGAGCGCGCCTCGCTCTGCTCCAGCGGTTCACTCGCTCGCACCGTCAAAGGCTCCGCGGTGCCCCGGCAGGAAGCGGGGAAGAGACTCGCAGGAGACAAGAGACCTGAGAAATGCTGCAGCGATATCGGTCCCCCGTGCTGGCCTTGCCATTGCTGAAGATGGATCTGCAACTGATGCTCAAACYACAATTTAAAGAAATGACTGTGCTTTCATCAGCTGAAATGTGTTTAGCCAAACCATAAAAGAAGACACATTGKTGTAACTAATACTCCGTCTTGCACTGCAGTCAACCTGGAGACAAGCTGTGGGTTTTCGGGAAGGTAAATTAGGCCCAGCTAACACTGCCGGGGACTGGGCTAATCACCTTAAAGCCAGCTCTTGTAATCATGGGGAGGCGGGTGCTGCTATATGCTATGAAAAAGTGAAACTCCTTCTGTATCTTATTTTGGGTAGCTTTTTAGTATCTTTTGAGTGATCAGTACAGTTGCTTTGCCGGTCCCCGGCCCCCCACCAGCCCAGTCTCTGGAGGCCACRTGGGAGCACAGGCACAGGGTAGATGGTCAGGCAGCTTTTAGCTTTGCTCGGCAGGGTACCTGCTGCCTTTCTGCCCCGGTCGCGGGCTCCTCGTGCACCTCTGCGCCCCACGGGAGCCCGTTCAGCTCCCGGCGCCAGCACCACAGGCTCTTCTCCGTGAGGCACTGGCTGTGGGTGCCGCAGGATGAGCCAGGTCCCCGTCCCAGCAGCTCCTGGCATTGCCACGGCAGGGGACAGTGCCCGGTGGGCCAGTGCTTCCGTTCCCTGGATTCCCCGCAGGAATCCCATTACTCATCCACGTCACGCACCAGTAATGGCCTTGACCCCTGGGGAGAGGGACGTGCTAGCGCTCCTCCAAAACATCATCCATCGGGTGCTGTAATCTGCGCTTTGCTTCCTGCCACCCAGGTGGAAAATTGCTTTTTTTTTTTTTTTTTTTTTTTTAATCTGATGAAGGAACGTGTTTCACATAGTCAGAGATGCTGGGAAATCCTGCATTGGAGGCAAGCAAGGATACGCTGTTTTTCAGAAAAGGCTGAATGTCCCCTTTCGTACGTGAGGGCCCAAGGAGATCGCAGGAACAGCGGCTGCRGGAACGGACGCGCATCCCCACGGGGAGACGTCCGGCCCTGAGCAGTCCAGGCTTGATCGTTGCAGATTTGCTGAAGACGAAAGCAGCTCTCCAAATTCCTCCTGCCGAGGGTTTTTTCCAGCATATTCCCGTGCCCATCGTGGATGGCTCAGCAGGTCTCTCCGCTAGAGAGAGACCCGCCGCTCCCCCCACCTCATTTTTCCCCCTTCCCTCCTCCGGCTCGGCGTAAGCTCCGTTCTGATGACCGTCACCCACAGCGGACGCACGTCCTCATCCCGACCCGCTCTCTCGCCCGCAGCGCCTCGCTGTTCTCGCGCTGGCCCGTTTCCTCCCTCCGCCACCCCGGACGTCGGTGAGGACAGGCAGGACCCCGAGCCCAGCYCCGCTCCTGGGCTGCTGAAGCAGCATCCTCACTTTGCTCTGCTCCTCCGCRGGTCCGAGTCCCCTCCTGGTGCCAGCAAGACGCTCCTGCCCCTGAGCCGCAGCCCTGCACCACGCCGGGGCCCCGTCGCGGGGAGCCCCCTCCTGCGCAGCGGGACGCCCGGGAGAAACCCCCGYGCCCCCGGCCGAGGGGGACCTGCCGCTGCTGGCACGCGTTTGCACCTGAACCRCAACAGCTCCCCGGCCAGGRCGCCCGGGGTGCRCRCGGGGAGGAGGGACGGAGGAGGAGACGSCAAGATTGAGGAGCAATCTCTCAAGTGAGCTTTTGATGCAGATGTTCACATCAAGCAGCGTGCTGAGCCCGGGAGTCCAGGAGCCCCCGGCGGGCTGCGGAGAGCTGGGTGCCTTTACTTCCCCCGTTTCGGAAAGCGTTTTATTTGCACTGCCAGCGTGCTTCCCTGGCTGCGCTGCCTTCCCTGGGACCGAGCTCCTTGTCGCTTTGAAGATCCTGGCTGTTTGAACGCTTTGAATTCATTTGTTTAATGAACCTCAGGGGGCCACTGCACTAAAGCATTCCCAAACATGTTCAGAGCTCTGCAGTTTCTCTGGTAATTAGGGACTCCTTTGGGGCTAAACACGAGAGGTTCTGCCGCTGCGTTTGAAGCCGGCAGTAAGCCAAGATAGCGCTGGTTTTCCAACTCAAGTGAAGCGTTTTCTGTATTTTTCCTSTTCTATTTTTTCTGCTCCGCAGTCCGTGCAGTCAAACTTCCCAGCCGCAAACAGGAGCGACTCAGGTCAAGGTACTCCAGGACGGAGAGGGAAGCATTTAATCAAACTGCAAATAAAAGGGCTAAATCCCGCAGCTGGCTTTTTGCACGTGGGCGTTTTGCACATTAGACAGCGCTACGCAGCCCCCTCCCTCGTCCCCACACTCTCCCCCCTCCCCAGCGCCCGTTAGCCCGGCTTGAGGACCAGCGGAGGCTGCCAGGGCTGGAGCGGCAGCTCAGGCTGCGCGCCGGCAGCRCGGCCCGGGCGGCCGGCCGCATCCTGCCCGGCRCCGGCACCGTTACCTGGGGGGGGGCTTAGCACAGGGAGACAGCAGGGGAAAGAGGGTCCCTTACCGAGGTGCTCGGGGGCCCGTGAGACGTTTCAGATGAAATCCACCCGCTGCAGCTCTCGTCGCTGCAAGAGGTTCCCTCTCCCGTCCCTCTCCTTGCTTTACAAAGCCTGGCCCAGCGCAGCCTGCCTACGGAGAAGGGAAACGCTCACGTCCCGATTTAAAAGCGAGGACTAACACTTGCCGTGGGAGCCAGGAATGAAATTGATATCTTTTGCAATTCATTACAGCAACTTTATTACCCCTCAAAATTGCACAAGGAGCAGACAAGTCATGCTCAGAAGCAGCACTGCGGTGGTCAGAGCACCGACAGTCCCACAGAATTAATTGCTAGGCACTTTCATTACTGATTAAATAGGAAATCTCCCATTGCCATTAGAAAATGAAGATTAAGCACGCACCACTCTGATGGAGCACATCCTCTCTCCCCTTCCACTCTCGCTGGAGGTCACCTTCCTGTTGATGAAGTTCAGAAGGACAAACCTGTGATGAGGAGGCAGCAGTGATAAACAAACCCCAGCCTGCCAGAGAGCTGGAAACTGCTGGGATACGGCTGCAGAGAAGCCATCCAGGAGCCCWCAGCCCAGCTGGAGTTTGTCTGGGCAAAGCTGCCCATCAGCCACCTCCAATGTGGTTCTCCTCTCAGCAGCATCAGGTGTTCCTCCAGCTGCTGTTTCCTAGCTGGGATGTCAGCTGCTGGGCCCCATGTCCCATCCGCCCAGACAGGTGCTGCCAGGAAAGGTAACCAGGCAGAAGGATCCACAAGTTCCTCAAACGCTTGTGCCCAGTGCGGGCAAATCCTGGGTTATGACTGGGCTCAGAGTCAAGACTCAAGTATGGGATGATGAGCCTTGCCCCAAGAGCTCACAGTTGAACGGGAAGACAGCACAACCACGTCAGGGACCGGTGCTTCCCAAAGGCAGGCTGGAGAAAGCAGCAGGGTCCGTGGTTGGTACTGGAGCTGTCTAACCCCTCCCCAGCCCAGYCTGGACACCTCAGCACGTCCCCAGCCCTTTGCGGATGTGGCCACCTCTCTCCAGCTGGAGCCACCCGGGCAGGATGACCTTGCTGGGCAGYGGCATGGGCTGCAACCCCCAATGCATGCTGCTGCCCAGCAGCACAGCTCCCAAGCCCTTCGCCTGCACTGCACGGAGGAGGATCAGGAACTCAACGTGYATTTTACACCCAGAAACACGAGGTGGAGCAACGCGCTCTGCAGCAGGAGCTTCTCAGATCCRGATATCAAGCTGCCACCAGGCCCCTGGGGCTGTCCAGCCCCCTTGCCAGCAGCTTTGYTGGCCTGGCAGCAGTGCAGCACCAGCCAGCCACCACCTCCAGGCTGCTGAGGAAGCAAGGGTGGCCTGCAATCCCTGGGGCCCTCCCCAGAGATCACTGCAGTCCAGTCAAGCCCATCGGCACAGCTGTGCTGCCAAGCTCAAGGCCTGCAGCAGACCCCCCCCCCCCCCAGGCAAAATTTGCAGTGCCTTGAACTAGTTTGGGGGCTTGCCAACTCTGGGGACACATAACTTCTCTGCAGCTGACCCCTCGGGCAGGACCATCTCCAGCACATCCTGACACGTCCCCACCACCTCAAAAAGGAGCCTCTTTCAAGAGGAGGCGCCCAGCCGGACGCAGCTCCCCACTCCATCTCTTTTCCGTGTGCATCCCCTCCTTTGCTCCCTCCTCCTGAGGCTTAGGCATCCAGGCAGATGACCAGCTGGGGGATGCCTCCCGCGGAGGCAAGCAAGGGCCATGAGAAGACACCGAAGGGGTACAGTGCAGGGGGGGACAGGCTTTTCCCTGCCCCTCTTCCTGGGCCTGCGCGGGCACAACCCGCCGGAACCAGGGCTGCAAACGCCGGCGCAGCCGGTGGGAAGCTGCTGCCATCTCCTGGGCAGCCCATCGCCATCCAGCAGCCTCCCCCCCGCGCCCCGCCGCCTTCCCGGGGCTGCGCCGAGGGAGCGCCCGGCCCGTGCAAACCGGGCAACGCTCCTGTGCAAACACGCTCCTCCACCAAGGCAAACACGGCGCCTGGGCGCCAGCGAGCACCCGCGGGGACGCGGATCCCGCCTCGGCAAAGCCCCTTCCCGAGAGGGGTGTCACTGCTACCTGCCCCTGGGGCTGCTGCGTGCCCTCACCGCGGCGCCTGGCTGCGGAGGACACCCTAACTGCGGTGTGGGCACCTCTCCCCCTCCCAGGAACCGGGGCGAGCGTGGGAGGGACCGTGATGGAAACCTCAGGAAATCATCCCAGYGCTGAAAGGGGAACCAGCGTGGTGCTGGCCCCGGGACAGCCAGCCGGGGCTCTCTTTCCAGGAAGGCTTGGAGGATGTGAAAGGGTGACCAGAGCGGGGTTGCAAGGGCTGGAGCAGCCCTGTTCTCCGTTTCTGGGAGAGAGAAGGCTGAGGAAGCAGGCAAACCCCGTCGCTGCTCTGCAGGCCTGTCMGTCCCAGGCACGGCGAACGCCTGCCTGCTCTTACTCCTGTCTCTTACGCCCGAGGACCATTCCTCCTGGGAGCGGAGGGAGCCTGCTGAGACGGTGCCCGGCGGAGGCAAGGTCAACGCAGTGGAAAGCTGTAGCTGAGAAACCCACTGGAGGCGGCACGAATGGCTGGAAGGCGATAGGAGGAAGCGCAAAGAAGAAATAGAGGCCAGGGAGGAAAATTACCTTGTTAAACTGTCCCCTTTACAGAAGTGCCCTTATGTGAAATGTTTGCCCTTCAAACCCGATTTGCCCCTTGCACGGTGCCAGAGCAAACCTGCCCTCCCTCCCTCTCGCCTTGGCCAACAGCCCTTTTGATGCAGATAACAAGGAGGCTTTTAGGAGTTTATACCTGGGAGGGAAACCCGCAGGGAACAATCCACCTTTTATTATTCACGCTGGTGAAAGCCATTTCAGGGCTAACAGACTGGCTTGGAGACCTTCAGTCCCCAGGTCCCTTCTGCCATTTGTCCCTGGGAAATCCCGTCCCACAGACACCCACAGAGACCTGGCAGCAGAGCCCKGCACAAGGGTGTCTCCCCAGAGCAGCCCGGGTGCAACTGGGGACAGACCAGACRTGCAGCATCCCCGTCACAGCAACACACCTCGCACCGAGCCGCCCAGGCACTAGATCACGTGCARCATTTACAAAACGCACTGTTTGCACGACAGGCCGGTAAACCTCAACTGCCCCGGGGCCGTTTGCTCAGAGCAAACAGCCCAATAAACCCGTGCGGAGGAGCTCAGAGCGCACGGACTTCCCCCTGCCCCCAGCAGGGCAGAGGCACCTTCTGCGGAGCCAGGCCGGCAGCCTGGACGTCGCCCTGGGGCTCAGCCTGTGCTGCCCCGCAGCCCAGGGCATTGCAGCAAGGTCCGTTCGGCCCTAAGGCAGSGGCTACGTGGGATCCCGGGCGTTCGCTGCCTCGGTTTCTTCCTTTCCTCTGCGGCCTGCACTAGCTGGGGCTCTGCTCCAGGCAAACGGCTTCGCTTGCCGCAGCACCCGAGTGACAGCCCGATCCAGTCTCGGTCTACCTGTGACTCACGTGGCCACACTCCAAAGCGGGCAGTTGTTTGCAATTACTCCTTCTCTGTGAAACTGCTGCGCCCCTTGCCTGCCACCTCCTCCCACTGGGCTGCACAGGGGAGGAGGAAGTTTTGCTTTCCCGGCTCCCAACCCTTTAACTCTCAGCCGACGCACCAAAGGGTTTCACGGGGAAGCCTCCCTGGATCGTTCCCTTGCGCTTGCTATGCGGGGCGGGAGAGCCCTGTGGCTGCGTGTTACCCAGAGGCTGGGGTTTGGCGGCTTTGGGGGGATTTTAGGGTGTTTTTTGGCATCTGAAAACACCCTTTCCCTTCMCTTCATTAAATGGGCTGGATTAACCACCCAGAGGTCAGCTTCCTGGCCCCAAATACTAATTTTATTGCTTCCCAGAGCTCTCCTTCTGGCACAGCTTTATACCTGCAGTTCTTCCCCGTGCAAAGGCCTCGTTGCTCTTTCCCACAGCAAGTTCAAACTATCTAAGAATAGATGAGGAGCAAAACCAAAAAGCCACGCTGAATACGCACCTCGTAATAAACATTTGCATCTTTGCTTCCAAAGGTCTCCTTCACCCTGCGATAGGTTTTGGTAACAGGATCTTCTCTGTGATTAGTGCGTCATGGTCACAGTCCGCTTTTTTTTTTTTTTTTTTTCTAAAAAGTTAACGTCTCTCCCAGAGGCAAGTGTATCTATTTTCAACTCTGCTTGCTCCGGTGACATCAGGTTGAGTCATCCTCACTGACTGGAGGGTGGCACAGAGCTTTTGCAAGATTTCAGATGAAACTGCCAAGGGCAACAGGGTCACAAGTAAAATAGCGCTTGCAAAATCCTCAGCTGCTATTTCCATCCTCTCTTCCCCGGTTCCATTTCCTCTCTGTTTGCTGACTTACCTTCCTTGTTCCTCCTGCAGGAATACTTGCGTCTGTGACAGAACTGGGAATTTAACAAGCCAGAAAAGCTCAGTTTCCGGCTTTCTGCACACCCTCTACTTTAGGGCAAAGTTAGCCTCCAACCAGTGCTAGCACCACCGGCCGTGGGGCAGTCACAGCTCTCCCAGCACATCTGCTTTTCCTCTTGCTGCTCTCCTTTCACACCACCCTCGTCTGGCAGCGAGGGTGACCAAGCACAGATGGGGCCAGAGCAGCAGAAGTGGGCTTGACCCAACGGCAGCACAAGGTCCTCAGAAACACCTCCAGGAGCTTCACTGAACGACACATCTACGAGCACAGGGCCAACGGGGGAAAGAAAGGGCATGCCCCTATCCCTTCCAAGGATTTGGAGGGCCTATGCGTTTGGCATCCCCCAATTTTCCCTGCTGGGAATAATCGCCCTCAGCTGAGCTAGCACTGGGAACACGTTCTGGAGTAATCTGTTTCAGGGGACTGATGCGGCAGCATTTCAGGGCTGTCTCCAGRGTAATTACTGGGTGTCGCACGCCCTGGGTTTCGCTCTGCTTGGTGCCCGCTGCTCCTTGCCCCAGAAGGCGGGTGGGAGGAAGTTTTCCGGATCGCAGAAGCACTCCTGTCTCACCTGCGCTAACGCAACACACCCAGCCCCAGCACCTCCCGCTTGCAAAATCAGCCTCCGAAAAACCCGTCCAAGGGCTTTCGTGACAAGGAAGGGGAAATCCTGGCAAGGGAAAAGGAAGAAAAGAGACACTTGGTCTCCTTATACATATAATGTTGAGGGGTTATGGGCAAATTATCTTGCTGTGGTACCTCTCAAGAAAAATCATGTAAATGATTTGCCCTTGAAGAAGATCCCGCTCTGCTCCTCAGGGAAGTGCTGGGATGAGTGGTTGTTTCCAAGACTAGGGAGACCATCCTTTCACAGCCTCCTGGCCCGTCACTCCCCAGCTGCCTGCAGGCACGGGTGGAAGCTGTGTCTGAACATCTCTACAAGGATGTACCCCAGCTAGGGCTTGCACACTTTCTGGAGCTGTTTCAATTTTCAGCAAAGCTTGTGCCAGCAYGGAAAACAGGACTGTGGATGCTCCTCCATGCTTCCAGCAGCTAGGCGTGTGCAAGAGCTTACAGAGACTGGCAGCATGCATGCRTGCAAGCAAAGGGCAGCTCAAGGGAAGTTGGCATTTGGAGACTTAGTTCCCAGCCCACAGTTTCCTGGGTGACACGTACACTGCCCATTTTAACCCACTCAGCTTGTCATTCCTTTTAGTTCATCTTGAGACCAAGCAGGTAGGAGGAAGAAATCTCTAAAAGTGTAAGTGAACCCTCCCATCAAGGGTGTGTACAAGCAAGCTGGATGGGGAGGAGAAAATATTTGCATTTACCTCATCAAAACCTGAGTATAAATAGGTTGGAAAATGTGAGACGCTCTCAATTGCCAGGTGCAGGTGTGCAAAGCAGAGACATCCAAGTGGATCATGGCTGCTTTCCTCCTCATGCTGCAACTCCTCATCCTTGGGACTCTAATTGTCCCGGCATATTTGCAGTCAGATARATGCAGTTCTCTCTCGAGTGCAAAAGCAGGCAATTTCTCCGTATCCGTGAAACCTGAGACGTACGAGGCAAACACAAACTACACAGGTAAGCTGGCTCTGCTTCTGTCCCTGCATTTGCATGCCRCGCAGATACTTCTTCCCTGCCCCTACCACAGCTGCTCTCTTGAGTCTTGGGTAGTAATGCTTTTCAGATGTTTAAAACGTATGAGGTGTAATACACGTTTAATGTGTTTTTATTTCAGGCAAGTGATAAGTAAATGGTGCTAGTTGTTATCTCTTGTTCCTATTTCATGTTCACATCTACAGGGTCAGTCTCAAATTCCCTTTCCTTTCTAGTCTGCCTTTTCYCCCCTTTAATCATTTTGCCCAAACAGCATGGCAGGATTTGAACACTCTTGAAAACACAAAATTTTAAGAGAATTTTTTTATAGATGAGTTCTGTTTCTCCTTCGCTGAGAACTTGCCCTTCTCAGTGGTGATGGCCATGAGGATGAAGGTGAAGAGGTTACTTTGAGAGTGACACGTATTCAGTGCCAATCACAGAAAATGGCKTTTAATATTACAAAGTGCTTGGCTCCAGAGCATTCGGCAGCCTGACCCTGTTTCCAGAATGTGACAACAGATCTCCCTTTGCCTTAAAGCTCAAAAAAAAAAAAAAAAAAAAAAAAAAAAAAAAAAAAAAAAAAAAAAAAAACCCTAAATGCTGGGAAAACAGGGGAAGAGAGATCTCTTGATCCCTTCCTGCGAGGAGGGAGGTAATGTGCTGGTCTCAACTGGCAGATTTCCTTCAGGTTGCACACCCAGGAGCACCTATCACAGCAGGCTGATTTTTAATGGTGGGGGAGGACGGGACGTTTTGTGCACTGTTACCACTATTTCCTATTTTGTGCCGGGTGCTGTCTCCCGTCAGCTTCCACAGCTATTGCAGGTCCCAGCAGGTTTCTTTGGAGACACAGTTGGGCCCCAAAGCAGACTGAGGGCCACACGGTGACCAGGCTCTGGGGAGCTGCTGGCTCCCRGCACGGGGGCCCCTTGCTTCGCGCCCGCCCGCTCTTCGCAATATGAGGCTGGCGGGCGGCRGGGCTGCGCGGTCACAGCCGTGAATCAGCAGCCGGGGACAGAGAAGTGGGAAGCAGGAAGGGCTGGGTCTGGTGCCCTCGGCCCTGGGGAGCAAGGGAAGGATTTCCCACCCAAAGCTTGGCCTCTTTAGATTTTTCTCTCCTTGCAATCGCATGGGAGTCGGTGAAGATTCCCACTCCAGGAGCTCTGGTTTGGCTTACACCTGCAGTGCCACACTAGCAGGGGCTGATTTGGTAGCTGAGGAATTCCTCCCAGGAATTACACCTAAACTGGGGAGGGGGCAGGTAGGGGACTTTTTCTTTCTTTGCTTGCAGGAGGGCTATAGGACTTCAGCTCCTTTGAAGGCTTGTGGTGCTCCCACATCTCGCAGAAAGCATGGTGCAAACCCAAACGCTCCCCTGGCTGAAAACCCTGAAGGCACGGGGTCTGCAGATAGCTGCCTTACAGGRCAGACAACTCACTGTGTCTCACTTGCTCTCTTTCCAGTGGAAGTAAACAACAGCAAAAATTTCACTGACAAAGCTGTGAATGCAGTTTTACTACAAGCCTTATCCTCCCCAAGCGTTTCCGTGGGAGAGTGGAAGGGCACGGACCATGAAAACTGCAGTGGTATTTCTACGGCAGTAGTAAACACCACTAACACAATGGTAAACTGGACATCCCCAGGCACCAACATCACTTCTGTGGAAATAAGGTAATACTACGCTGCACCTTTTAACTACTCAGTTGGGACAGTACTTGCCTGRGTAAGCTATGGGTATTCCCAGAATCAGGAGTCTTGCTCTAGAGCAGAGGTTGAAACAAAACYTTTCTCCCTGCTCAGTATTTTAACTTGCAAAGATGAAGGAAACATTTTCTGCAAAGTTGGATGCAGAGATTGCTCCTCAAAGAATCTGATAGCTTTGAAGATTTGCTCACATTAGTAGGAATGTAGATTAGCTCCATGGAAATCAATGGAGTGACACCCCTCTTGTTCCCATTAACGCTAATGGAGTTGCCTCAGTGGGAAGTGTTTGCCAAAGGAAACCATAGCCATTAGCCTGATTGGCCTTATCTGCAGGAAGGAAGAATGCAATGGTTCGTTACAAGAGCGTTTCTAGTTACAGTGAGCAGATGGTCACGGCAAAGCRCCACCCCGTTGCAAGGCATTCCTATCTCATCACTGAGCAGGGCAGTAAAGCAGCAAATACCACGGGGACTAGCTACAATAAGCCACAAAGAATAGTGTTTTAGGTGGAAAAAAAAGAGTGCTATATGGTTGGAGGGTAATGCAAGTGTATTGACTCAGAATGACTCCATCTTCTCATCTCTTTATCTGCTCTTAACATCCCCTTTATATTGCTCCACAGGGGTTTAYGTAAGACATGTAGCTTCTCCTGTTTGATATTTTTTTTTCTCTCCCTTACTTCTTTCTGCAGAGTATATATCCTCTTTTCTGATAGATCCACTGAGTTCAGCAACATTACTCTGAATAAAAAAGGTAAATGAGCTTCAGCTGGGCAGTTCAACAGCAAGGTGAATGGTAACTGAGCAAAGGCTTCATTTGCACTGTGGTGTTTTGGGGAGAGGAGAAAGATGGACTAGGTCTATCTCCAGTTGAAGCATTTCTCACCTCTGCAGTGATCAGGAGAGGAGACAAAGACACTAGAGCTAGCTAGAGTTTTTTCATGATACCATGTTGAACTTAAAACCTTTCCAAACTTTCTTTTAGCTTTAAAAGATATAAAATAGCTACAAACTGGAGAAAATGCTTATTTATTTCTGCAAGTATYGGCACAGGCTTTATCCTCCTATTCACTCTGTGTGAAGTGGAAGCTGGCTTTGCCATCACAGATAATGTCTCTAGTTCCCCCAGAAAATCCCCTACCACCCAGAAGCCTCAAGAGCTACAMTGGTGGTGCCCCACTGATATCAATAGATATGTTCAGGCATCTCATTCCCCTTCTGTGGGACTGACCTCACCTTTCTGTGAAGCGGAGTTAAATGTGGCCTCTTGCAGTAGGTCTGTAGCACAGCTCGTCCTCTCCATTTCTAACCCACCCTGGGGGTCTCTTTCTGTTTCAGAGGTGAACGCAACCACAAAACCACCAGTCACCACCCCCAACTCCATCTCTGCGGTTCAGAGCAGCGCTATCTTTGTAGCSATTGCACAAGTGGTGCTGCTCTTTGTCACAAGCAAACTGCTCTCCTAGACATCGGGGAGAGGAGACGACCCAGCTGTGCTGCACCTTTCCTCCTCGCCTTCAGTGCGCATGGGAGGGTGGGTGGCTGATAACTCAGGAAAYCTACTTTCTTCATGTATTAGGATGATGACTGCACCTCTACATTAAATTATAAAGGTCTGTTTGACCAGAGAGCTGATCCTTCCCTTATTCCCCTTGCCCAGGGCCAGCATACTTGGTAAGATGAAAAATGTCATAGGAAGTCAGAGCTCACTCTGTTCAGAGCAACCAGAAAAGCACAATGTCACTGAGGGCGGGTCCCCGATGACCAAGGGGCACTGCACAAGTTAATTCCTCATCACCTGAGGTTCTGTGAAGCACAAAAAAGCATGAGAACACCTGTGAGAGGGCGAAGGTCCTCCTCTCGTCAGGTACCGGGGTCTGCTGAGAAGCTCAAGGAGAAGTCCGCTCTTAACTGTGCAGCCTGGGACCCACGCTCACGGCATGAGTACCTGAGAATGAGCGTTGGCAAGTGTGCACACCTCAACGGCAGTCTCACACAGTCATCCATGGTATATTAACCAAAACTGGGAGAAGAATCAGGAATGGGGGGGAGGAGGGGGGGTTACAGGTTTAAGATTCACCTGACTGAGCCAACGTAAAACCTTCAGCGCATGCACAGAAGTAATAGATGTGTCCACCAACCCTCTCAAAGACAAGCTGGAGATCCTGCTGGCAGGGTATCCTCARCAAAGGCGCCAGGCCTTGCAAGTTTGCTTCCGTACTGCTCTTTCGTCCAGCATCACCTGTATCTTGTTATTTCTCTGGATGCCCTGTAASGTTTCCAGGTTCTTCTGGCTTTCTGGAATGGGCAGGAGGATTTTTTTTTTAATCAACAGCTGATTTTGCTTTAGGGCAAGATCAGACAGGCCACTGAATGTCTTGATTTTATAGTATTTGTTTGTATTTTTATATGGATAATGTTTATTTGGGAATTTTGAAGCTTCTGGAAGGTAATTTTTCTTGAACTAATCTGAATAAATTAAGGAATGAAAGTTTTCTATTGCACCTAACGATATTTTCTGAGATGTGGCAGGGGAAGTTGAAATGACTCTGAATACTGTGAAATATTTGGCTTTTACCCCCACAGATAAGCATATAAAGACACAAGAAGAAGTGAGGACTGCTCACGGTAGTCCTCTGCAGGGTGAGCCAGAAGGACATCTCTGCCCCACGGGTCCTCTGGCAGGTTCCTTCTGCGGGACACCGAGCCCTGGCTGGTAATGGTATTTTCATGGCTGGGAGCTGGCTTTCAGCCCGGGGCCAGCAGCAGTCCCGCCAGCCCCTCCCGGGCCCTCAGCTGCAGCTGAGGATTATCTGCCTTTGAAAGCTTTCGGGAAGGACAGAAGTCCTTAAAGCTCATCCCCCTCGCCCCCCGGCCCAGAGGGGCTCAGAGCAGCGCTATCGCTGCCGCTCATCGGAAGCGTCCGTGCGTCCTTCAGGCGTCCGCGCCGCGGGCCCGACGCCGTCCCTCCCCTCCGCGCCGCGGGGCCTGGCTCCGGCGGCGGCGGCCCGAGGGCAGCTCCCGCGCTCAAGGTCGCGCCGCCCCCGTGACCTTCCAAGCTTTTACTCGGAAATGCTAAATTATACGGCGGCGCGGGCCGGTTTCTCCTCCCGGCGCTCCCCTGCGGCCGGGGCCGTCCGCCTTCCCGCTCGCCGGCGCCTCTGGCCTCCCCCTCGGGGCTCCCCTCGTCAGGGAGGGGTGCAGGACGCCAACAGCCTTCCCAAAGCACGCGGGGGGCAAAGCAAAGCGGGAGGGTTTTGGAAAACACCTCCCCGCTTGCGGCGGGGACCACGCGTGCGCCCACCGCGGAGTCCCCAGAGCCGGGTCCCCCCGCCCTCGCCTCCCCCTCTCCGGGAGGGCTGCTCTCCCCGCTGAGCCGGGCGCGAGTTGCTCCCTCGGCTCACGTGCGCTCAAGCTCCTCTGCTCAAAGACGGTTTTACGAGCTCTGCGGGGAATTCGCAGCAGAACATCAGACCCAGCAACCTTCGGTTAAAGAACATGCAACTGAGACCACCACCACCGCGACGTTGCTGAGGGACATGCCGTCTCAGGGTCCACCTCGCTTTCCGTTGTTGTCTCCCAAYGGCTATTTTAAGCAGTAAATAGCCCAATAACCTGGTTGGCAAACACTGCTCATAAAAAAAAATTGCAAGCAGCTTTATATCTAGCCTGCCTACTCTCACTTCCCAGAAGCTTGCTACCACCAGGTTATAATAGCAAATGGTGAGGAAATTACAGGTGAATAAGGGTCAGGAGCCAGACAGGAGCACAGAGGTGGCGGCAGGGAAGCCTGAGGACTGCTGGCACTGCTTCGCAGGGCCGATGCTGCTCCACGACCCGCAAAGAGGGGAACGGGAACATACCTGCGATGGCCGAAAAGCTGCTTCTGAGACTCACTTGGCCCATTGCACCCGTGTGACTCCTGCGAGGTGTACCAGAGGAGGAAACAGCCCTCAAAGCCTCCCCAGGGCCCCGTGGTGCCTGAGAGCCAGAGAGGACAGCGATACGGAGCTGCGCCCAAAGGGAGCTTCGCTCAGCAAGCACCAAGCGAGAGCAGGGCACAGGCGGCCTCAGCTTTTCCGGCTGCAGGGGAAGGAGGACCCTGGGGGAAAGCAGGATGGGCGTTAAGGAAGCCACTTAACACGCCGTGCAGAAACCACAGCTGCAGCTGCTCCGGGGAGAGCAGGGCCAAGGAGAGACGGGCAGCTGGCGGGAGGTCAGGCATGCTGCCAGGTGCCCTGGGGAGGGAAACGAAACTCTGCTCCGGGGCCTGCCGCGTCTGACGGTCCCACTGGCAGCGCGGAAGCTGCCTGTTTGTGTTTTTCGCTGCAAGGGAATGTTGTGATTCCTGGCGGAGGAGTCAGGACACAAACAGTAGTTATTTCCCCTCTAACACTTGCGGAAACGTACAGCCCAAAACGCCCGTGCAAGGCTCRGAAACCCTCTCCGGGGGACCAGGCTCGCTGCACGCAGCCCCTGGGGCWGCAGCCCCTCTCCCCTACTTCCAGCCTTTCTAAAACAGGCTTATGTTTTCCAGCACCTAACACCTCCCTGACTCAGGACAGACATGTAACAGCATATCCTTGCTAGAGACACCCCGGGGTGGGGTCTGTTCTCCCCAAAGGCAGCCGTGATGTTGGCTAGCCCTGCCGCGAGCGCGAGGAGATGGGGTCCCTTCATCTCAGCCTTCCTGCCCAGGCTCCGCTTTGGCTTCTGTGGCTCAGCAGAGCTGATGCTCGAGGCTCAGCACCGGCCGGTGGCACAGCTCGGAGGTAGGGCTGCGACCCGAGGAAGGAGCAGCCTGCYGTCGCTGTGCTTACCTCTGTTTCAGGGAGGAAGATGCATGTAGCGGGGAATTTGCCTACACCTGTCCTTGCACCCAAGTGCGGTCACTAAATACTGTGCTGTAACTGGGAATTTGAATCCAATGCACGGAAATTCTCGTGCTTCAGCAGGAAAGCAAATAAGGGTGAGGCATCGAACGCCTAAGAAGCCACATCAGTGGGTAAAACACATTTGTCTGAGGCTAAAATATGGGAAAATTTTRCTGTAGAAAAGACAAAAGCAAGAGGACATAAATTTATGAGATGCTGAAACAACAGCTTAAAACCTCTGTCCTGCTGCAGGGAAATATCTGTGATATTCAAAATAAGGTCTCTGTCTTCCAYCCACATGCTGCTGTCCCCTTGTGATAACCCCATCCTCTCCCATCCCACCACATCACGTCCCCTGGTGAGYTGTGAATGACACCAACAAAACAGCCAGCATCGCTTCAGCTCTCTGACCCCAACGCACAAGCAGAGCGAGGCCCTCCCTTCACTTGGAGCTAACGTCCCAAGGGGCTGCCACATTACCCAGCCCTGTCAGCAGGACAGATGCTGGTGCCTTCCTTCCCCGCACCTAGAGGCAAGCACGGAGCCACACAAAACCTGGATCAGGATGTCAAGCATTGTGCAGAAGTTTGGCTGCAGCAGGGACACGTGGCAGAGCCCAGCCGGGCCCCAGGGCTGCGCAGACGCACATGGGTGACAAATGAGTCATCGGATTTAGCCCTTTCCCCTAGAAAACACGGCGTGAAGTGCACTCCCAGGGTCCTGGGAGGTCCCCAAGTAGCCAGCGCCCGCGGGGGCTGCCAGCCCGGCTGCTGGATCCTGAGCTCCCTTCTGCAGGCTACAACCACGCTGGAGCCGAAACCTGGGGATGCCGCTCAGYGTTTGCCCCCGCGGCCCTGGGGAGCAACGCTGGGTCGCCTTGGAAAGAAGCCATAGCTGGCAGCAAATATTGACTGACAGTCTGTTGCAGGGCCCGAAGCAAGCCCAGGCAAACGCACGCCTGCCTTTGCTCCGCGCGGTGAAGCGCCCCGCTCCCGTCGCGGCACGGCGCAGCCTCGCTCGGCAGCTGCCCGCCAGCGCAGCGCCGCGCCAAGCCATAGTCCAGGCACCGGCAAGGACTTCACTGCCTACACAGGCAGGGCAGAGGCTCTCAGGAGAGACCAGAGGAGCCCCAAAGCCTCACTTTTTAGGGAGAAATGAAACCCTGAGTTGACCGTGAGCGGGAATCTGTTACTGGGAGGTTTTAGTTTTAGATCATTTATTAATAATTAACAGAGCGATCATGACAAATGTCTTACTGTGAGCAATAAAGCTCTACTAAAAACTTTCCAACCTTCCCATTGGCTTGCTGTAACGCCTGAAGTTTAATGGCTGTGATAGCCCACCATGCCTTGCAGAAACTGGCAGAACAGGCCCCAACTTCTTGGACTACAGATCTGACGACTCGTTGATGTTTCTTTGCTCAGATAAAGCAGGAGAAAATGCAGTGCTTATTTTGGGAGAAATCCATCGATCAAGATTAAAGATTAATTTTATTTCCTTAACGTACATCACCCAAAAACCTCGCTGCTGCAGAACAAGATGCAGCTTTAGCCCTGTGTTTTGTTGCCTGTACTTGTCCCTTTCTAGTGGAAATAACAGCAGTGTTTACTCTCTTAGCAGCCCACTGGAGATGGATATGGACAGTAGCAGAGAGTCACGTTTCAGCGGTAGATCTAAATAGGGACATCTGGCTCAGAGGTGATTTCTCTTTGGCCAGCATTGCTTTGTCCCTTGCCACATCCTCAGATATTTTAAAATAACTTTTAGAGCAGCCGTGAGTTGTCCAAGTCAGTGCTTCAGTGGAGCGTCTGACTCCCATCCTAATGACTCTCCTGTACGTATGGACATCCACACCCATACCAGTTAAAAGAACAGTAAACTTGCAAGGTGAAGCATGCAAACACCAGGAAATACTGCAATCAAGGTTTTCTTGACCATAAACCACTTTCCCCTGTGCGTAATTTTAAGATCACACCCTCTTTCCCCCAGGCTCTGGCCTCACTGACTACACAGGACAAATAATGCTCGCTGCAGGAGGACAGCTTCACAACACCCCTTCTCCTTCTCACTTGCTCTTTGCTCTAGCACTGTTTTCCCCAGAGCCTCATGCTGCACTTCTGTGGGGTGGGATTGCTCTGCCTGTTGCACAGAGAGGGAGATAAACACCTGCAGACTGCTGGTAATAACAGTCGTGGAGGGAACAAAAACTAATGAGCTTTAAARTACAGTTTGCTGCATTACAGCTGACTGCCCGTAGGAGGAGGGAACTGGGCTTCAGAGCCCCAAGATTCCTCCTAGACTTCTRCCCTGAGCCCCTGCAGACCCACATGCCAGGCAGGGCCCCCGGAAAGTGAGGAACATGCGGTGGACAGCTAGGAAAATGTCTCCAGGCGAGTCAGCCCTGCGGCTYGAGCAGGGAGCTCTGGGCAGAGGCAGGAGCGGTCCGTCTCCCTCGGTTGCCCAGCAGCTCTCACGGGCGGCATTTCCTTCTCCGCCGGAGCCCCCAGCTCTATTCACAGTGCGTTGCACRGGACAAAGCCGGGGGCTCTCGCAGCCTCATTTCACCTCTTGTTCCTCGCCAGGGCACCACTGGTCTTGGGCAGCCGACGGGGCAGAGGTCCTGCGAAAGGCCGGGGACGCTCACCGCACTCCTGCCACTGCGCACACGCACAAAGGAGCCGCGTTACAGGAGCAAGCTTCAGCTCAGGGACTGTAAAACGCGCTCAGCCATCTGAGCGCCGGAGGAGCAGCTCCTGGCGGGGGCCCTGCGTCCCACGCACAGCCCCTCATCAGCAAGGACGCTTGGATTATTTATTAACTTGGCCATTGTTGGGACTACAATGAGCTATAAATAACAGYCCAGGGAGTGGCGTGTAAGACCGAGCTCCAGACTTTGGCTCACAAAAAGTGCTGGTTTTCGCTTTGCTGCTCCTTTTGTAATGGCATCCCTTATGCTCTGCTCTGTTTCATAATTTCAGACGTCATGGGAAAATGATCAATTCCCACTCCCCACGCTGCAAAAGCTGCGCCTGAACCCAGAGTCCTCCTGTGGTCACTGTGTTCCAAGACCAGAAAAAAGACTACTTCTCCTTGCAGTGAGGCTGAATGGGAAAATGTCCTCTAGGAACAATTAATACAAAAGGGAGACTGTTGCTAACAGCTTTGCTTTGAAACTGGGCAGCCTCAGGCTTTGCTTTGCTTCTAGTTGGCAGTACCAAATGGTCCCGTTAGACGAAGCACAGCGGGAGCGCGAATGCGGCAGCAGACACCAAGGTGGCCAGCTTCTCGCACAGGCTCCCCATTCACTCGGGCTCTGCCCTGACACTACCACTTTTCTAAAGAATCTGATTATTTCTCTTTCCATGTAACAGGAAGAACGGAGCGTTCCAACTCAGTCCCTGCTAAGCACACTCTGATCCTGCTGCTGTTACGCTGCTATTTACRCTCACGGGCACTGAAGTTGGAAGTCTTGCTCCCACAGTAGCTCTCCTGGGATCAGCTTTGACCTTTCAACATGCTGTTCCAGACCCCACCGTCACCTGAACCGTCCTCCTTCCAACCATTTCATCACTCAATAAACAAGCTACGGCACAGGGGTTCTTACGATGCAAGTTAATTCTCTCCGTATACTACCGTCTTGTTTATTTGGAGGCTGATTCCTACAAAGACTTCTCTACATGGAGCTCATACACACCTAAAAGAATCCATATCCTTCCAGGAAGTTAGGCAAACGGATAGAACATACTGCAGCTTCTTAGGATACCAGCAATTAGAATTCCAGCTCTGATGCCGCCAACCCGCTTCACCCAAGCTGCTACCCAACATRCCAATTTATTTCAGTTCCTCCACATCTGCTACCGTTTAAACTGGACTGCTCTGAACAAAGGATATCTCCAACACGCAATACAGCAATAAAYAGAAATGCCCATGCTATTGCAGGTCTTTGTCAGTGCCATACTACACTGCAGGAAAAGAAAAGGAATTTGTGCCAGCCTCTATGGCCAACACTTAACTTTTGCTAGCAGTAGCACTGACCTGTGCTACGCAGATGTACCCATTTGTTTGTTTTTGTCAACAATGTCAACAGCTGAATTAGCCTTCTAATAAAGATAYCGCATGATCCCTTTTAGTCTCTGTAATGCAGTGGTGACACCAAACATGTTGTGACTCATCAACAGCAGCTATCATCCAGTATGATCTACGTAATTTATTACAGCAAACCTGAATGATGTACCACCCTGACAAACTATGGGTGGGCAGGAGCATCCAGATAAGCTGCAAAAACTCCTTGGCCAGAGCTCACATCGGGAAAAAAAAAAAAAGCTGACTGGTACCATTCTCAGGTGGGGAAAAAGTTGGAGGGAAATGGGGCAGGCGGGGGGAAGGTTGGCAGGAACACCCCTCGTGTCCAGCCACTCCTTACAAGCCCTTTTTAGAAGCTCACCCAGAAAGTTTGAACAAAAATGGATCAAGGTAGGGCACAACACACAACTGTGGCCCATATAAAGCAGTCACGGTTTAAGAGAAAGCAGTCAAAGTATTTTTTGGAACTATAAAAGGTATTTTCCAGCCCAGTTGGTAGCTATAGAACAAAACTTTGCCCTCAGTCTGCAGTGAAGCGAGACCAAGATTAACTATTAGGCAAGGTTCATTAAACCTTTCAAAATGCTGCTGTTTGCTATCGCTATTCAGACACATAATTTCCTTGTAAAGCAAGGGAATTATCACCCTGGATGTCACTTTTTTAATTATGTGCATTGCTAACTTCCTGGTCATATCTCCTAATTACTTTGACTCCCCTTCAGGACTTTGCTCATGTGATAAAGAGAATCACACAAAGTACTATCACTTCCACCTCTAGGCAGAGAAGTTGATCTCATGACCCTAAAAACAACAATTGCAGCTGTATAATAACTGTTCCCTAACTCGTTTTACATGCATTCCTTCTGCACTCTGCTTTCACGGTATGCCTACAACTTCAGGAATCTTCAGAATTATTTGGTTAGTGTCCATATAAACACATCTCAACTTCATCCTTTTTTTAACAACCTATGCTGAACAAAGTGTGGCATCACCCGATCTGCAAAGGAGGCAGTCGGAAGCACCAGCACCAATGACTGATTCATACCAAGCCTACGAGACCTTTTTGGCTCAGAGTTCTGATTATGAAAAAAACTAAGTAACTGCTGATCATCACAACAGGAGCACCAGCTAACTGCTTCTCCCACGAAGGAAAAATAGGAGAGTTTATTCCCCTTCTTACAGAATTCATAAAAATTTCTTAAGAAATACATATTTCACCCGACTGCTTGTGCCTACAAGCTTTTAGGGGGCTTTAATGGATAGCATCTCAAGGCATCCTAGGTCCTTCCTGGCTACGTCAGCTCTCCATGATCAGACACAGAACAGAAAGCCTCCTATAGCAGGGAYGACTCTACAGCAAGGTGAGGATTAGGTCTGTCTGTCTGTCTGCTCTGCTCCTGAGGCAAGCTAACACTCTCAGGTATAAACGAAATGAAAACTTACACTGTGAAAAGCATTCTTGTAGCAAAACTTCACACGAGTGGCAACTTCGGGCGCCACTTTCAGCTGGATAACCAGCGTTTAAGGGTTTATCCTCCCCTGCTTTCCACAGGACACTTTCTCCACCGCATCAGGGCTCTCTTACGTGGTTGGGGCTGAGATGTTCCCATTTCCTCTCCCACTCAGCTTTCACCCTCTGCCTGGAGTGTTCAGGCCAGTGTGTCCTGGGAAAAGCATGCAAGCCAGCCCAGTTTAACAAACAAAGACATTCTAATTTTTTTCCTCAGCTCTTCATGCTGATTCTCAACAATATATTTTTCCCCTTATCTTTGCAGTTACACTGAGAATTGCTTTGTAAACAGCTGTATTATTCACTATACCAATTCCTCATACAGAGACAGACTTGCTAGCCACAGGAAGAGTCTATACCACCAAAGGAAAAAATCACGGAGTTGTCATTCTCTATCTGATCAAGAAACAAAACAAAAAATAAAGCCCAGGCTATTAAAAATTCATAAATTAATCCAATGTTTAATTAGAGAAAATCAAAGCCTTTTGTGAATGCAAAGGATATACTTTGCCAGACCATCCACTCTCTAGGAAGCTACTTTATTTAATACAGTACAACTGCAGCTTTTATATCAGCTTGATGGTTGGGATTTGCAAAACAGGAATGTCTTGGAAAAAAAGCAGACAAATCAACAAATTCCTGAACTCCATCTGCCAGATTGCTGCAAGAATTCTTGTAAAATACATATTCCTGTTCTTATGAAATGCATAATCAATGCCTACATGTAAGAGAGACACTGCACAGTGCTGAAGTAATTCACTGATGTGATTAGGCAGTGGGGTTTCTGATCAATTAAGTTTAAGCTCATTTCACTTCTCAGAGATTGTTTCTTCTCCTTTGTACACGACAATGTTCTGGTCCGTTTCGTACACTTTGACTTTATAAAGAGTCCCCGTGGGCAGGAGTTTCTTGAGGTTTTCCCAGATGAACACTGCAACGTTCTCAGTGGTGCTAGGAGTGAAACGGGAGCATACTGAGGACAGACAGCAATAGCATTGGACTAGACTGTACCTAAAACAGGCATGATAAAGGCCAAGGGGAAGCATGAGGGCAGCTTTCACGAGGGGACACACCGAATGCAAGTGGGGCTTGAACCAGTGCCAGTGAACACATGTAATATTTAATAGGTTATAGCTGTCTCCCCAGGCTGCCCACACTTTGAGAAGTGCCAGTGCGCAACGAGCTCCTCCGTGCRAGCGAGCTGTGCCTTCCGGAGCGTGGGGGCCCGGAGCTGCCCCAGCAGGCCCGCAGCCGGCCAGCCACAGCGAGGTGGCCACAGAGATGGAGGGCAGCCAGGGCACACCACACACGACACACACAGCGTGTCAGAGACTGCTGCTTCAAACGTAGGACTGAGCCCCGGAGACCATTCCCTGGCCCTGCAATCACAAGGAGTCCCCATGGCCCACCTCACAACCTCAGCAAAGTAGGGCACATCCTTATCCAGATTTTTGTGGTCAAGTGGCTCCATGATCGCCTTCTGTAGGCAGACAACAGCAATTAGCAACATTAGCAGCAATTAGCAATATCAGCAAGACTGTCCCACAGGGACAGTGTACTGGGGTTCAGTTTGGAGGAAGGCAATAATATGTTACAAAAGGATAAGAGCCTTACATCCACCTGTAAACTTCCTAGCAGAAGACATTGTGGTGCTGCACATCACCGCACTACAACATTTAAGTCTGACATCATTTMTTAATTTCTTTTTTGTTTCTTACAYTATCAACTCAYAGTGTCTCCACCCTGGTACTACAAAATTGCTAAGCTCTAACCACTTCTCACAGGGGATGTCTAGGAAAGTAGTACTATTACCTGCATATATTCTTTCAGATCTGTCAGGTTTAAAACCATTCCTGAGACTGGATCAATCTGCAAGGAAAACAAAAGGGAGCTTAGGAACGTGGCTACAGGCCCTTATTATGAAGGCAGTCATGATCCAATACAAATCAGACTGTGAATGGGTATCTGAGTGCTCAAGACATCTGACCCACAAGAAAAATCTCTATCCACTTTCCCACACTGAGTTCCAACTCTACCCCGTGATGTCCTCATAGGCCAATACTGCACACAAATAACTCCAGTGGCTCCGCTGTCTCATAGAGAATTTTTCTCCTTGGTGTAAGCTCTAAAACACACAGTCTTCAAGCAATGATTTAGCATGATCATAAGCAGGAACACGGACATTAAATTGCTTGGCTAAATAACCAGGGAAAAGTAGTCAAAGACTAACCTGAGCTCAGGGCATCCTCCATCCACAGGAGGCACAGCTCTATGAATAAAAACAGGCTCTGCAAGTGACAGGGAATTTCCAGAACGTGCAAGGAAAAGGCTTTAAAAATTTTGATTCAGATCTGAATACAGTCTCCCTCTCCAAGCTCCCTATGAATTGGAACCCCTACAAAAGTTGCTTAGGAAATATCAAAAAACCCCCGAAGTGCTATCAAAACAACTCACTCTGCAGAATACACAAAATGATGACATGATGGAGGGTAAAAAGCAACTCTGAAAGCAGAAGTTCCTTTTCCACTTGCAATAAAACACCTTGAGAAAACAACAGAGAGAATCAAACAGGTCCCTCCCTTTGGCTCAATAATCATCCAGAAGGTGCCCCACAGACCTGAGAGCAGAACCTACCCGCTCTGCAGTAAGGTCCTGGCAGACAAAGCTCTATGCCCAAAGGTAGGTGACAAGTTTAGGACTTAAATATGGTCACCTACAAGCTCCTATTCAGTGCAGAGTGAAAAGGACATTTGTCTTCAGAAAAAAATGGTTATGGAAAACCTTCTTCTATAGTGATGTGTACAGAGCTTCCTCAAACACCCCAGGAAACCTAGCAATTAAGCTAAAAGTTAAGAATTGTGGAATATGGAGACCCATCTATACTGTTGCTCTACGGAATGGAAAAAATTGGTGATCACACTTACCTCTCCACGCACAGTGACTACAACTGAAAAAAAGAAGATATCAAGTCATGTGTGTGACACAGGGAACCTAAGCGACCAGGACAGGCAGCCCATACACCACTAATCCACCCAAACCAGCGTGAGCTTCCTAACACTTAGAACTTCGGACTGGTTTTACACAGTGGTTATCCACTGTATAAAGAAAAACTACTCAGTCACCTAGCTTCTAAAAGAAGTCATTCTTCAAGGTCTGATACCCACTATCCCTGAAAAGCCACTTGCAGCCAGCCACAGACTAACTGACTTCTCAAATAACTACTTTCTATGCCCTTTGTACTCAAGATAAGAGTCTCTTCATCAGCAAAGTCTTCTGGACAAAACTAGAAAGGCATAATGGTCCAAGTCTGGTCTCCTCAGTGCTTTTCTGCCTGCTCTGTAACAGTTTTAGAGGCTTGTTTTCCAGGAATTTTTGAAAATGGGAACATCCTTCCTACTTTCTCATATAAGCACTGTTCTCTCTGTAACTCAACCTTAAAATGAGGGACATAGTTTCAGTCCAACAACTGTTTTTCCCTGGTAAAGCTAGCAGCTCTGCAGTAGACATTTCAGGGTACCTACAATACAGACAGTCTAAAACTGGCCCGTCAACCARAGAGATCTGATTTTATAGGCATAGGGTGGAGATGCTTGCTATGAGAAGAACTTGTGAAAATAATATTCAGTGCTATTCTAGTTGCAAGTATTTTGCTTAGCAAAATCACCGTTTGATAATATAACATTATAATATATATATATAATATAATCCACAACACATTACAGGTTATAAAGAAATTGCTCTGATTTAAGTGACTTTGAGATAAATATTTATTATCTATCTAATTTACAATGGGTTGCAATTCTGCCCTGCTGTTGAGGACTCATTTCAATTCTTCTTGGAAAAAAAAAACAAAATCAACAAAAAACAGCCACCAAAAGCCAGGCCAGACTGCTGAGACACGTGGCCGGCCTTGCTCTCCTGGGGAAGAGGCACGGCGAGGCACGGAAACATGCAAAGCAGTCAACTCCCTACCTTTATAGTTGTGCCCGTGGCCGTTTGGATTATTGCACTTCCCGAAGAGCTTCAAGTTGTCTTCATCGCTCAGCGATGTGCTGCGAGGAACACACACGGAACCACAGACTGSTTGAGGTTGGAAGGGACCTTCTGGAGACCACCTGGTCCAACCCGCCTGCTCAAGCARGGTCACCTASAGCACGTCAGAGAGCACCACGTCCAGGCAGGTTTGGAGTATCTCTAGAGAAGGAGACACTCCACAACCTCTCTGGGCAGCTTTTTCCAAATGGGCCCCAAGAAACGTGGCCCCGGCCCTGCCT
>NW_028186623.1:5098397-5129162 GCF_003343005.1 Rhea americana | reverse complement strand
GGGCGGCCCGCGGGGGCCGGCGGCGCCGGCACCCCTGAGCTAAGCTTTGGGCTCCGCGCCCGGCTCAGAGCCTGCTCCTGGGTGTGCTGCTGCGTCGCAGGTGCTTGCGACCGCTTGTTCACCTGAGCGCGGCTGCTGGGTTCAGCGCCCGGGCACGAGTCGGTTCAGAGTGCGTTCGGATGTGCGCCGCAAAGACCGGCGTCAGGGGAAGGGCTCTGCTCGGGCAGCAGAGGGGCTTTCCGCATGAGCAGGCTCCCGCGTCTCCCGCCTCCCGGGAGGGCTGCGGGGTTCAGGACCGAATCCGAGTCCCCGGATTTGTGCATCACACGTGCAGTTTTTCGATCAACATTTCAGGCCTTTTCAGCCTCTCGTCCGGGCTGTAGGGGTAACGTTAGCAGTTTGCAGGCAGTTTGACGTGGTTTTGACTTTGGAATAATGGCTGCTGCAAGATGGGTGTTTACAAACACACCGATGCACAGGGTGGGCCTGCCGAAGGAAAGCTGGCACACTCTGCATGCRCAAGGGAAGCGTTTTGGGCAGCAATCCAAAGAGAAGTGGCTCACGCGGCCACGCTYACCTGAAAGGACTGATAAGACTTCCTAATCTAACTACTACCCACCCAGAGCAGCTGAGCTCTGCCCGTTCCCCAGCACTGCGGTACCAGAGGAGCTATTGTACAGCTCCTGAGAATGCCCCACACCCTGGTCATATGCAGAGCTTTAGACAGAGTAACCACAGTCCTTCTCTGCACCAGTTACAGAGGCAGGGCTGCCAACCTCGTTGATTCCCCTCTAATTCTGCTTCTCGGGTGGCTGTAAAGCTGACAGACTTGAAGGAGTGCACTCCAGTAATATTCATAGAGTTCAAGCAGAGRAATGTGTAAAGTGTAGTGATTTATAGAAAGCTTTGGGAGAGGGTGTGGGACCAAGATCCTCAGTACCGTGAGGATATGAATGGAGGTAAGTGCATCAGCACGTTGCCTTCACGGTGTTCCTGGTGCCCCGAGGATAGTGAAGTGTATCTGCCACTTCACCAGAGTGGGAATACTCCATGCCTCAGGGCAGGAGCGGCCGAGTCCTGTATTACAGCTGTAATACAGCTCTGAAGGCAGTGGTGCAGAGCCTGAGTGCCTGTGACACAGTCCGGGCCTAGGATTGTGTGCTGCTGAGGTGTAACTTCATCAGCGTAACGCAGACTTTGCATTGCAGAGCATCTCTCTTTCACTTTAACATTGATCAACAGCCCTGGCTTGGGCACTGCGGCTGGTTACAGCTAATGCAGGGTTGCATGTGAACTGCTGACAGCTGCCCTGCCGCTTCCCCAAGAAGGAAATGCTTAAAGATAGCAGCAAYGGTGACAAAACTCTAAGAGGCTGCCTTCAGCTGCTGGCCATGGGGTTGTGACCTTGCTGTGGTCTGGGAAGGCCAGTGGGCCAAGGGAGTGAGACCCCACTTGCTGACATGGCAGGTCACACACTGGGCTGCCAGGTAGAGCAGGCCAGGCAGCTGGGTGGCAGGGCTGGAGCACCAATCCCGTGGGATGTTTGCCATCTAGTGGCTTTGTGAGACCAGCTCTGACATGAGCCTCTCCCTCTGCCTTCTCCCAGTTCTGCAGTCTTGGTGTAAAATCCTTGTCTTTTCCCAAGACCCAGAAGGAAGGTGARGCAGGGTCAGGAAAGAGAGAAAGCTACATTGCTTGGGAACAGTGAGTCAGTTCTAACCTTGCTCTGTTCCATCTGGGCCAGCTTCCAGAAAAATCAGGAATTGAAATAAAACTGAGCAAATCTGCAAATAGGAAGCAAGTGTTTTCTCCAAAACACCGCAGCACAAGGCTCACTTTTTTGCTCAGGGAAGGAGTTCAAAACATTTTATAGTGCTTCATTGTGAGAAACCTGGGAAAAGTCCTTAAGCCAGGAGGAGAATCCATTTTCCAGGAAGCCTTCAACTTTCATAGTGTCTTTAAAGCCAGAGCCTGTAAACAAACTGCCACGGAGGTTTCCCTCAAAACATCCTACCTACCGCCATCTCAACTGAAATCAGAGGCTACTGCCCGTGAGCTGCAGGAGCCTGGATAAGGAACCAAGCATATGTGAGAGTGTTGTGCRCCAAGTTTGATCTCCACAAGTTACAGCAAGGAGATACCAAGACCACAGTGGAGTTCTGTATGTTTCAAACTGGTTACATTAAGAGCAAGGTGGGAAATGTTAGTTGTCAGAGCTGTATCCACGAATGCTGTTTAAGAGGGAGCATGGTAGATATGTGTTTTGCATGTCTACAAGATCAGGTAACATGATAAAACATACATAAGCTGGCTTTTCTCAGGGCATGGCACAGAGGATGGCCATGGGTCTAGTGAGGGCAAGGAATGGAAGGAATTCCGATGTTTTTATTTCAGGGCACTGTTAGTGTAAACAGAACAGCACTACAGGTACAGCTCCTGTAAGCCTTTGCCTCTACCCTCCGATCTTTGCTGAAGGCAATCTTTATGGAGTAGGGGTGAAACTACATCCTTGCATTGGACCCAGATGCTACCACTTGTTTTTATTTCCTCCTTCTCCTTCCACTACAGCCAAAGCGCAGATACTGATTGGCGTCTTCCCTTCAGAGCACACTGGTACCAGGAGAAAGGAACGGTCATCTTAGTTTGCATTTTCTCCCTTGCAAGCCTTACATATGGCAGCCTTTGTGAACTGCTGCTAATTGGCCTAGCAGGGTAATCAGCAAAATAAAATAAAGCAGCAGGCTGTTGGAGTGATAGGGCTATTGTCTTCCTCAGAGTATGTTTCAGACCCTTTATAGTATATATTTGTGAATGCAGCAGTAACTCAGAGGTTATGACAGAGAAGAAACAGTTCCTTCATCCAGAACACAGTGCAAAGGTAGGAGGTAAAAGAAAGCAGAGGTTTCTTTCTGAGCCTATCTTGGCCCCAAGTTATAGCAGGCAGCAGTTTTCTGTCAGTGGGAAGCAAAGATGCCGTGGAATCCGTAAGGTATTTGCACTGGGACTTCTGCTCGCCCCAATTCTCTAAAGGTCTCTGCATCCAAGACAAGCAGGAAAGTGCTTCGGTTCTGCAGGATGAAAAGACAGCCAGAATGAATGGCGAGGCTGAACTTCATTCCAATGTCCAACCTACTACATTTGCCCCACACAAGGGAGCCCAACTGTACAACCAGTCCGTAACACCTACAGCCAGACCTTACAGACCAAGACATCTGCATGACAGTTGCCAAGGAACACACCTTGGGAAGCATGATGCTAGAATGCTAGATGCCAGGGAGCTTCAAATCCAGTTTTGTGGCTTAGCAAACATAGCTAGTACTATGCGGCTTTGATGAACTAGTAGGAATATGTTACCTCAGCTGGGGAGACCACAACAGACAAGATGACCCCGCTGTCTTCTGCCATGGCATTAGGCATTGGCACAAACACAGGCTCTGATGGGTAGGATCCATCCTCCTGCCAGATCTAGCAAGCATAATAACACGTGGAGATGTTCATATTTGGCTATTACAGTTAGCAGAGTTCCAAATTAGAGTCCTCCCTGCAAAGCTACCCTGGCACGCAGGGAAGCTGTGTCCCCAAGAAACCTATAGTTGACCTGATTAGTTATTAGTTTGATTTCAGTAATGTGTCAATGCGAGTGTTGTGACACCATGCCATTGTGCTGGGCGCTGTGCAAACAGGCAGTGAAAGGGCTCCTGCTGCAAATTTCATCCAACAGTTCGTGCCAGCACAAGCTCAGAGAAAGAAAAAAAAGGGGGGGAAAAAATCATCTCGGATGGCACAGCTTTACACCATGCTATGGTAGACCAAGCTGTGCCCAGGCAGTGTGGAGGAAGAGGTGCCATGCCAACAAAGGAGAGATCTATGGCCATCACCACCTGAGGGCATTGCTGCTGCTCTTTCTGCAGAAGCTGTGGCACCAACAACTGTGATGGAGGACAGTCTTGCAACAAAATGAGTATCCACTATCAGAATTCTTAAAACAAGGGTGTCTCTTTCTGATGATTCCTCTGGGAAAGTCTCTGTGTAGTAAGCACTTAAAGATTCTCCCCATTTAAGGGAGGTATGACATAAATCCCAGCTCGTGTTTGTAGATGGGAACATTCTGGGCCTTGTTTCTTGCCAGAGTCATAAATACCCTAGCAACTCATCTCCAGCTGCCTGTGCTGACTAGGTCTTTTCTGTGCTATCATAAGAGATGACTCTTCTTTGGCCTGGAAAATAAATATGTACACACACATATTATCCATATCCTTTCCATTCCCTCATCTATTCCGGAATTTGGAGTGATGTACTTTCCCGGTTAGTGAGTGTGCCGCATTGACAGGGCACTAGGTGACAGATGAAGCTAGGGATCTAATCTTAGACCCATTTGAAAGAACCCCCTGAAAGAGCAAAATGCCTAGCAGATGACAGGTCTTAAAGGCCAGTTCAGTGGAATAACTTCCAATACTCAAAAAAGGTAGTCCCACTTCATCTCACCTTGAATGTCTTAGTCTCCACATCAACCTTCATCAAGGAATCTCCAACCAAATGCCGAAAGCCACACCCATAGAAGAAACGGTATTTCCTACCGTTGTACTGAGTGTAGTTAATCTGGGGGAACTCCAAGCCCCCAACATTTTCAAAGCCCTCCGGGTGGAGATTTTCAGGTGTGCACCAGACCTAGAGGAAGAATGCAGTACAGGAGAGTCAGTTTAGCTTTGACTGGACAGAGGAGCTGACCAGTCTCATGAACCCACTACACAGCCATTGTGGAGACGAGAGGTTTGAGGCTGAGCCTGACTATGCGCTGAGGCAGCTGAAAGGAACAGTTCTGTCTCCCTTGCTGTTTCACCCTGAAAACTGACTCATCACAGGCTTCTGGAAACTTAAGGGCTCAGTCTAATAGGAAAAGCTGAAACACAAGCAAAGCCATTTATCAGCAACTGATGTACAAAGTACACACTGACATTACTCCACCGATAATGGCTAGAACCTGTGTGGAACAGCACATGTTCTACACCATCCACAGCCGCACTGTAGGACTGTTCTGAGCCATAAGCAAAGAAGAGTTCTATACCCAGAGGAAAGCACGGGAGAKTTGGTGAAAGAGGAAGCTGAAGTCTAGCCAATTATTGCAAAGTTTAATAACCCACTTGGGCATTTTTGGTAATTCAGTCAGTCCTTGCTCTCTCATCTAAGGGAAGATGGTGTGCTTGTACTAAGTCACTAATTCCCGGCTAAGCAATGAGCAAGCCTTGCTTACTTGGTGGACAAGGTCTGAAGAAATAATAGCACAGGATTGCTGCTACAGGCAATCTCACCACAGCCATAAACGCAGTTATGTAAGGCTTTAACATACACACCTTACCATCTTCATCTTTCACAGCTCTTGCTGATGTGTAAGACAGAGGGTTCAGATTCTTCCCCACAGGTGTGTCCGAATTCACATTCAGTGGGAGAACAAAGCGGCGAGGGAAAGCTCGGGGTACTGAGTTATAAATCTATTAGAGAGACAGAAGGTTATGGGCATGGAGAGAGAAGGGAGTGGCTTCTCTGACTAAGTGCCCTTTTGGGGACAATCTTGAAGTTTCAGACCTTCCTCCCACTTCTTTTTCTTTTTTTCTTTCTATTACATGTTTTACCAAGTTCTTCAAAAGGCTGTCAATAAATGGGTCAGCATTACTTTCACAGTTGTCATTGCTGTTGTGTCTGGAAATCACTCAATAGTCCTCCAAATCCAACATTTTATTTAGTTAGGACATACTTAATGAGCCTTTTTATGGCCTGTCCACATATGCCCCACTGGCTGGCTGACTTAAGCCCTTCTTGCGCAACCAAGAGTGTGAGCTAATAGGGAGATGACAGAAAATGGGACCTCACTAACACTGACCAAGCCGAGAGGATACCCCTGGTGGAAACCCATCTCTTAGAGCCCCATTGCTGATCAGTGGCAGTCTCACTTTGGAAGTCTGAGGTTGAGCAAAGCACATTACTTAAAAAATCCCACCATCACCACTAAAGCTGTATTGAAACCTAGTTTAGAAGAAACTTTAATGCTTCCAAAGATTGAAACGTCTAAATAAAATAGGTGGCAGGGACTCTGTTCTGCTGCTTTTCAGTTACTTCAACCTGTGACTCATCAGTTCAACATGAAACTTTATTTCAAACTTACGTGTTAATCTTGAAACCCTATTTTTAAAGCTTTTGTGTTTTATGTAGCCACAATAAACTGCTTGAGGAACTCTGCCAAATAAAACATTATTTAGTCAGTAAGCAAAAGGATTAAGAATGAATGGGGAAAAATAGACAAATCAGGTTCAGGCATGCCTTAGCTTTCTGGTGCAGGGTAAATTTGAGATTCTGCTCCAAAATGACTTGTGCTCATATGCGTACGCACGGTTTAATGATTAGGCTACTTCTCAGTTTAATAACGTGTGTGTGGGAAGCACACACCTAATGTTGACATAAACGTGCCTTCATGCAGATCAAATACTGCTCTTTCATGCTCAAAGCAGGCTGGACAAAAGCCAGATACATTTTGCAAAGCAAACTGCCTTATTAACATTATGTTTTACTAGAATTAATATTCACCATCTCTTTGGGGGCAGGGGGAAATCCTTGCAGGGACATAGCTATACACCTTTCAGATCAGAAGAGATTTGCTTTTAGACAGTTCCAAATATAGACAGAGGAAGTTCAGATCTGCCTGAACATGTTGTAGCAATGCCTTCCCTTCACCCACCATATGGTGGGTTTCCAATAAACACGTACACATACTAGAAGAAACTGAAGACACCCCCATTTTTTCCATACATTATTTATGTAATATATCTCTTAAGGTTTTAAATAGCACTTGTGACAGAGTGGGACACACCAAGTCATTTATGAGTACCTCCTGACGTGAGATGAATGAGAGGAACAATGTAGGGGTTTCTGGAATTTGTGTCTTTGTGGTTTACATAGTACAAGCTGGTTTTATGAAGTAATACCTTTAAATAGCAAAATTTCTTTTGCCCTGTAAAAGTCATGCAAAAACTTTTTTTCCATACTTTCTTGGGGGAACAAAATACTTCCTTTTGTTTCATGGGGATATGGAAAATGARTATCATTAAAAATGAGACTTTAAAACAGAAGCATATTCTGACTGCCTGATAGATATCTGTGCAACAAACCAGTTTTTAAAAGTTCCAAGGAAATTCTCCATAGCGATCATCTGCTAAGAGATGTAAAAGGAGAGAAAAATATCAACATATCTATAGATCACAATTTCAGTTTTTCACATAGTCATACTTCCTTTTGCCAGGCCACATCCCCTACCTTTTGGTCCCCTGTAGCATTATCTATTATACTGACCTGAGCCTTGCTTCAGATAAGTAGTGATGTGGAGCCCCATCAGACTCTAAACAACACAGACACCACAGATCTCACCTGATCTAGGCCTTCCCCAGTCCTCCGCAGATTCTGAAGTTTGTAAGTAGCCAGTGCTGTCCCACTATCCTGGCAGCACAAGTCAAGAACCACACAGCCATGATCTTCAAAGGCATTGATTTGATGGAAAGTAACAAAGGGCTTGCTATACCACTGCCCCGGCAGCACCTACAGTGACATAAGAGGGAGGGTGACTTGCCCTTTGAAAAAGATCCTAYGCTCACCTCAAAAGAGTCTTCTCATCTGTATTTCATTCCCCCAMTCCTTAGCATTTGTCCTCCACCCTTGAGTCCCTTCAGAAAGACTGCTTTAAGCCAGTAAATAGGCAGAACCACATAAAGACAAGCCAAAATATAAAAAAGCCCAAAATAGACTCCATTTAATCATGACTCAGTCCCTAGAACATCACTCCCGGGCTACGATGGTCCTTTTTATTTTCAGTAGCCCTTGGGAACTACAGTTCAGTCTCTGTGTTGCAGTCCCAGGAACCTCAAACTGCTTACTGCTATCTGTTCTCCCAGGGCTGGCAAAGAGATTAAACACCGATCCCTGTAAAGYCTATATTGCAGTGCAGCTGCTGCACTGATTCATACAGCCATCTGTGGCTGCTACCCAGCACTCTTGGGATCTAAAATTCCAGTTACAGTTGTACAGTTGCTGGAAAGGCCAAGATCCACCTACCTCTCCGGTGTTTTTATTCACAATATGGAAGTAGGTGTTGTACTGAGGCTCCCAGCTTATCCCTTCAGAAATGGGCTTCCCACGGAGTTTGGAAGTGATAATCTGCAGCAGATTCAACTTAATGGGTTGCTCGACAAAGATGATGTAGTTTTTGCTCATTCCTGAAAAGGCAGGGAAGGAGGTATCAGAGTATTAGGCAAATGCAACAGTGAAAAAGCCTAAGGAGAGAGGGTTGTGAACAACCCTTTCTGCCTCAAAGTAGGCTAAATCCACAGAATATGAGGCAGGAAATGTTCTTACCAAAGCTGTGATAATAGGAGGGTTTAATCTTATCCATTGGAGCAATGGAGCACAGCACTTTTGCTCCCTCTAACATATCACTGCAGTTTGACTTTTGTGGAGGGATCTGAATGATATTATATCTAGACCCTGGAAAGAAGAAAATGTGTTCRTTACTACTGAGTTGTGAGGCTGTCAACATTCACGTCACTAAAGTCAGGCTCTGTTTTTTTCTGTTTCCCTAGCAGATTAGGAACCACAGTCATGACTAAACCGAGCAAAAAGCAAAAAGCTGGTTATCAAGTCATTAAACCAATCCACGGAGGATGACCTAGCAAAAAAAAGACATGAAAGGAAGTAGACAGATATTCTGAGTCTGGTAGACTGCCATCTAATTTTATTGTCTGCAGTGCATTCTTTATATAAATTTAGAGTATCCTATAACAACAGGACTAGGAAGAAAACCAAATTCATAACTTGTGTATCAAAAGAAATGAGAAGAATGCGGTGAAGATTGATACTCTTCTATTAAACCTGAGCATATAGGCAGGGATGAATGGCATGTTTGAAYAATAGTCTATACTTTAGTCTCTCCAGCTGAAAATAGCATGTGCTGTAAAGCTGAATTTTGCTAAACCTGAAAGGAAATGAAAACAGCAAGAATGAGAAAGGATCAAAACTGGGCAACGGTTCAGTGAATTAGAATCAGCTGGAAGTACAATAACAAAGGGAAATGGCTGTTTACACAGGCCTCCAGCACCCAAAAGAGAGGTAACAGGCAGTAAACAGTAGTTCTCAGCAACTGTGTAGAAATAACTAGGTCTGAGCTAGAAGTAATCTGCACGGTTTGGGGAAGAAGAAAGATATCCCAGAAAATTCAACTTTACTGTAAGGTAGCTGGTTTACTGTAGTAACTGCCACTTTTCTCTTATATAAGCCCTAATGGTTCTATTAAGAAGACAATTAATATTAATGAAAAACTTGTGGCTGATGTCAGAATTCTTTGGGTTAGGCTTCAGTGCTGGATAGGGCATCTTTAGAAATCATCCTCTTCTCAGTTAAAGCATGGGAGGGAATGGGAGGGAACCCACTRATTGTTCATAGGCCAAATTACTCAGAGTGAAGTCTGAGATATGAGATAACCCAGATACAGAGGAAGTCAGAAGCACCTGAACTAACTGCTGAGAGAAGCTATTTTTATGGGGCAGACTGATACCCTGACATAAGAAATAACTTGTTTTGTTATCATATAGACTTARAGAAACAGCAATTTCAAGGTCTCTTGAGACACCTTGAAGCAGCATGAAGTAGTCTGTCCAGTCTGCCCGCAGGCCAGGCCTAGCTACGTCCAGTCTTACCATGTTTCCCGTAGGAATTGCCCATGTTGTATGCTGTCCCATCAGACTCATAATGAGGATGAGCAGTGGCCCCATTCACCGCAACAAATTTGCTCCAGTCTACCTGCAAATTACAAAGATTTTCCAGTCAGTACAGAAGTTCTCTGCTCCTCTCTAGCCTAAAGCCATGATCTTTCTAACTGTTGGACACTTGAAGGCCTGAGGAGGAATAGCCTAATTATTATGGCTGTAATATGAGATCTAGATTTAAATCTTTGTTTTGCCTGAAGTGCCCTGAATAGTAACTGTGCATCTCTCTGCATCTGTCATGCCAGTAAAATAGGACTAAAAGCACCAACGCTTCTCTGGGAGACATGAACGTGACCAAGGGCAGGGAGTGCTGACGTTGTGGAAATGTTGTCCATAGGAGCCATTCAGCTAGAAGCCCATTTGGTAGGCACAGACAGATGAAAAAAGAGACAGTCACTGGCTCCTCCCCCCAAAAAAAAAAAAAAAAAAAAAAAAAAAAAAACACGTGCCCCCCCCCCCAAAAAAAAAAAAAAAAAAAAAAAAAAAAAAGTTTTTTGGGTGCAGATATAGCTAATTGACAGTCTGTGCTCACTCTCCTCACAAATTTCCAGTCTTCACTGTCTACATCTAGAAGCAACAGTTAGCACAAAGGTCCAACTGCAAGTACCATTAACATGTACTTCCAAGTCTTGAATTGGGTTGTGATTGAAGTTCAAACAGTGGAAGGGATTTGTTGTGAAGAAATTCTGAAGAAAAAAGTTGGAGGAAGATCAATCCACACATTGAAACATTAAAACATGGAAAATATGCTTCTCTTTCCAAGAGTTTCAAAAAATATGGCTTTTGAGCATCCAACTTGAGACCTTTTAGAAGGCTGTGCTTTTCAAAGAATGCCAAGCCACCCTAAGCTCAGAAAACCATGTCCTTCTAAGGCATCCCAAGTTGGACAGTTTAAATGTGAAATCATCCCTCCTATTTCTTCATTTAGTCAAAAAATTATGGTCAAAATCTAAAAAGCAGCTTAAGGTGATAAATTTTTAATGACCAGATGGCTCAGCAAAGCTGAATTTTGAAACTAAAAATGCCCACGCATCATTTCATTGCTGAATTTACAAAGCATCGCTGAGTTTACAAAGCAAACAAAGTAGCAAATCAAATTCTTCATTTCAATATGCAAGTAGTATGCTATGTCTCAAACAGAGTTTCATAATGACTCACAAGTGATCCTGTAGAAAGGTGGAGACTGCTAGAATACCTCCCTCGAGATCCGAGGGGACAGCGAGCTTGCTGCTTTGTGGTTTTAAACAGTCCATCATGAAATACAGGGATGGCAGTTTTTCACTAAGTCAGGAATGCCAGAATCCTTCTGTAGCTCTTCTCACTGTGGTTCTACCCAGCAAATACATAAATCCCTTCCAAGGGTGTACTTGTAGGGGTAGTGGTAAGGAAGAATAGCTTGTGTTGCCATTTCACAAGCCATACTCTGCCCCCAAATGCAGCTTGCCTTGCATGAGGCTATGCACAGAGCATCTGGGAAGACTACAGCTCCGACCCTCCATTCATCTGCTAGCAGGAGAACGGGGCAAAAGAAAGTGGCAGCCTGAGTTGCACGCTGACTTCACTACCCATCTGCAACAAAAAACTTTTAGACAAGACTTTGAAGAACGGCCGATCTGGAGTGTTTAGAGCTGGAAATGTATGACGGAAATGAAACAAGCAGATAGGAAGAAAGAGACAGGGCAGGAATATAGATCTAAAAGTCGGTGATATTAGTAACTTCTTCCTGTATGCACATACTCTTCACACTCGGGCAACTGCAGGCAAGTCCAGACAAGTAGCAAGTTCATTGGAAGAATGCCAGCTTTACCGAAAACCGGTACATCTGTTTCTCTCCTTGTCCGCTACAAGGGGCAGAGACTGCATCTTCATTCACGAGAGCTGCCTTTTTGCAAGGTAGATTTATCAGGGACTCAAGCACACCATGAAGAGCTGCACTCAGAGCTGCACTGATCATTCGTTCCAGAACCCGTCCCCCCCCCACAAGTTGCTGAGACCCTCTTAGCAACAACAGGGAGTTATTCTCCTGTACCACAAGCTAACCCCATTATGCCACCTGCCCCCACCTTCTCCTTCGTTTCAAGTGTCTCTGGGTCCACTCTGTGCATGAAGATATTCTCACTGCTGACATAGTAGTCTCCTTTATACATAACGTAGTTCACACTGGCATTGTCACTTGGCTCTGAAACAAAATACGAGAGTCAMACACAGCTTTGTTTAAGCTCGGGTCACATTACAGCAAGTTAGGCATGTTTAAACAAATAAACCCATTTGCAATGACAGTAATCCCTCTGTGATTGATTAGAAATATCTCACTAATCTACAAAGACACTCAGGAAACTGTCTGCACAGGTGAGTCAAGGATAAAAGCAAAAGAACTTGTTCTTGCTGCACATCTTCTATGATCTTTCTCAGCTCAGTGCTCGGTACCTGTTYGTGGCATATGGTTCCTTGGTACTAAATGATTGTAACAGCTGGAACCTTGAACTAAGGGAAATAATTGCTGGATAAAGTTAAAGTATCTTTCACCAAAAGGCCATGCAAAGCTGCCAGCACACAACAGCAAGAACAAAAGAGCAAGGGCTCTGAGGTAGTTGATGAGGTAGGTCACTAATAACATTGCCCTGTGGTAGGGCAAAAAAAATTAAGGAAGATACAAGCACTGATTAAACAACACAAAAGTGCAAAGCTACAACCTGCAAGTTTTCTGAATTGACCTCTTAACTGTACTTCTACAGTGATGGAAGGCTTTTCTACCCCAGAGAGGTGATCTCTCTGTAACTGGTTRCACCAAATTGTTGAAGCATGAATAGGCTAGACTCAGCTGCAGTTTGAAGTCATTGATTGTTCCAGATCGCTTCAGTTGCGGTGTTTCCTGGGTACCGAACCTCAGCTGTGCTCCCAGAAGCAAGGTATCCTCAAAGGCTATCCGAGGCCTGGACTGTCAGAACTGCCAGTTAGGTCAAAAACCAACATTCACCAGTGATCCACACTACAAGCCTTTAGGATGAGATTCTAGCACTGCTTCTTACCAGATCTGGCAACTTTCTGCAACCCATAGCTTGAGCTCAAACAATGACTGAGCTGTTCATTTTTAAGCATTCTAGACAGACATACAYGGTCCTACATTTTAGGTCTGTTTTGGTTTTAATGGAAGGTACTTTGGTTGAAATTAAGCCCATTTCTTACCTGATGTGCACAGTATCCTGCAGATAATGGTATTTCCTCTCCTGTGCAATACCCTCTCTCTCACCCTAYTCATACCACCTTCTGCACCTTAGTACAGGAAGACAAGGATTAGCCCATTTACCCTACAAGCTTAGCAAGGCAAGGTGTTTTAAGGGTAAGGCTGTATCTCAGGGAGAACAACAGTGTAATGCTCATTACCAGGACTGTACAAGGTGTTCTCTGGGGAAAGATTTCTGTTGGTAGTTTATAACCAACTGTGGAATCAGGTGAGCTGAATGAGGCTGCAAAACAAACTTTTCCATCAGAGTTTTAAAAGGGATAAGTGTTAAGTGGATCTGGACATCAAGGACTCCAAAGCTTCTTCTGGCACTGAGAGTACCTAGCAGTCTGCAAATTATCCCCACACACGGATTTTTTCCGAGGCAGAAACCATATGTCTGATTTGGAATGAAAACATTAAGTGGTACTAACTCCTTAAGCTCAATGTGCCTCTCCTTGCTGAATTGGACACAAATTTGAAGGTGTTTTTGTTGTTCCAAGGAAGGAACATGTTCTAAGGAAGAACATGAGCTCAGAGTAGGCCTGCAAGACTTCCCCACAGCTCCCCTCAGGCCCACAAGTTCCCCCCAAAAATTAGAAAACATTTCTTATTTCTTAGAAATCCTCTTACGTGGTATCTCGAAGCGTGACATGAAGCGCCCGAAGACACTCTTGCATGGATCTGGCATTGCCAGTGTCCCAAATTCTGAGGCCACGATGCGGTTGTTGTGGCTGTTGGTCAAGTAGGAATTGCTCTGCAGAAACTTGCTCCGGTATGTCACTGTGCCATTCTCCAACTGGAACTGATGCAACAGGGCCATGCCATCAAACCAGTGATTAAATCTTCAAGTAGAGAAAAATGAAAGAACAAGAGCTGGGCACAACACTGCTCCCTTTAGCCCTGGGGTTTGTTGTTGTTTGTGACAAGCTAACTTGCAGGTCCCCAGAACACTAACATATGTAGCCTTGTAATGAGTCTGAGAAAGTGTGTGAATTGAGTGAAATAAGTCAAGTGCCTCTCCATTTGCAAGCCTGGGGCCTGAGATTACACACTGACTTTCAGTGAGAACTGGGCTCCCTGTATTATTTTGAAAGTGGAACTTAAGGACTTCTGAAAATGCTATGCGTGAACTTTGGAAGACAGTAACCTACACTGTTGAACTAATCATTCTACAGATTTCTTCACAAGGGATAGAAATTGTGCTTTATTGCCTGAAAAGAATAGATGTTATTACTAAAAGCAACTGCACAAGACAGAACCATGAGCTCTCAGCTACTTGAAGGATGCCATTCTCCCCAAAACAAGAAAAGTCTAAGACTTTAAGAAAAATCTTAAGTTCTATCYCTGGAAGTATGTTAAAATGACCACCTTTGGCCAGTTGCTGCCAACAGCTTTGTGGGAAGAGCTAGTTTTGTTGGTTTGCTAGTATGGCAGATCCCAAGCCAAAGGCAGTGGCTGCCTTCTTAAAATATGAATTACATTATTTTAAAAATAAGATGGATTTGATTTAAAGTTGATTTTGCTTTAAAAACAACTTTAATTTTAGAATCAACTTCACAAATCTTGCCCTGCATTTCAGAGCGTTTGTGGAATGGGTTTTCACTGAAGACACAGGACTCAGCATCTCTACGTTCTAATCCCTCRCTGTATGATTCAAAGAAGGTTACAGCCTCTCTGTGACTCATATTCTCCAACCTTCACAGTTAACCACACTGCTGTTTTCAGAGAGCCCACTGGGAGTTTCTAGATGAGGTAGCAGCTGTTCTTAAAAGAATGATAACATAAGTATTTCCTCCTCACCTGATTTAAAAAAGAAGCTACAAGATGCTCCAAACAGCAGTGGGCCATTTTGGGGGATCCCCTTTAGATTTAGCCAGTGCTCATGCCAAAATCATCTGACAAACTCACCAAACMTGGACTTACTTCTCCTCACCAAACTCAAACTTCCCAGGCCCATTCCTCAGAAGATTGCCTTTAATCCATTTCGGAATATGTCCTTTGATTTTTGTTGCGATGGGCTGAGGAGTCTCTTCTACTGTCTCCATTAAGGGTGAGATGCATTGCAAACCTCTGTGGCTGTGGAAGGTGATTTGCTCCTTTGCTGGTCTGGATAGGAAATTTTTTAGATCTGCAGAGAAAGTAATGAGAGCAAAAATCAGATAAATAAAATGTCCGAGACTAGCATTCAGCATTCTGCAAACAGCCAAACTGTAGTGGATATTCACACTAAAGCTGTGTTCCCATAATACCCCTCATATTCACAGGAGCTGAAAATCCAGTGGATTTAACACTCCTGTAGGTAATCCATTAGAGACACCTGTTCTGCAGTCCAAAAGAGGTAATAAGAGGTATGATGATAGCAGAGAAAGGAATCTTTATTTTAATTAAAGGAAGCCTGCAGCTAGAATTTATTTCAGTAAGTAACTGACAGGAAGTAAGATGTGGATGTTTGTTATTCTGTAACCTTACAGGTTCTCATAATCTGTTGCAAACAGGGATGATGCACAGTAATGCTGAGGAGGAGCCCTAAAATAATTTCATAGTGACTCTTGACAAGTGGTCCTCTAAGGAAGGAGACAGAGAAGCTAATGTGAGTGTTACAGAGCAAAGCTGGCATCAGGAAGATGCAGTTAAGCACTCTGTAAAGCAGTACATGTTGCCTCTATGCCACAACATTGCCAAAAGCAAGGCAGAGCTGGGCACCCCTCAGACAGGAAAAATTACATTCTACAACACCTTCTAACTCAACCTTGGTATCACAGTTATGGATAAGTTAGAGACAGAAAAAAAATGACATGTTGGGACATTTCCCAGGACTTGTAATCCAAACAACCATTACCAAAGGAGTTTCCAGATCTAAAGCAGAGAGCAAAAAAACCCAGGAACATACCAAAAGATGTGATGCTTATACGGGATGTGCTGTTCATCTTCTTACCTTTGCTGCAGTTAAGATTTTACTTAGGTGTTTCTACTGTCCAGTCACTAGTGTTCAATCTTTAATCTTTATAGCCATCCTCATCATTGATTCTGCCATAGACACAGATTTACTCCCTTTTTTGTATTTGCAGAATAAGAAAATTGTTTTATGAAGTCTTTGATTGCAAAAGCTTATGGAGTAAAGCTTACAGAGTAAAGGAAAGATGGTGCAACATCAAAAAAGCTGCACACAGAGGACAAGGACAAGGCCCTGTCCATTGCTTTGAGACTTTGGAGCACAGCAATTAAAGACATGGTTCATTTCAACTCTATGTCATCAGAATGGATGCAAGAATTGCTACGTACAGCCTCTAGCCTTTGCTGTGCCAGTTTAAACAAAACAGCTATTTTCTCTAGCATTAACATCTGTGAATTAGGTCTATATTAGACAAATTGCTCACTGCTGCTTGTGGATGGAAGTCATCGACACAGCAACATACAATTTCACAAGAAGCAATATCCAGGTCAAATCATTGTCAGTACTGCTTTAGACACCTGTGGCTAAGACTTAATCCGAGCTGGGTTTAACCAGGGGTTTCTGGAACAATGTCAAAAAACCTGTGCTATAAGATTGMAGTACAGTAAGAACCAGCATTGTTTGTGGCTAAACCTAATGCGTGATTTTTTTTAATGCTAATCCTTTCACGGTGAAGAAATTTCATACTGCTGAGTATTCTGTTTAACGTGATTATCTACAATTCATGATCTCCCAGCTTCAGAGTTTAGGGGCAGAGAGAGATTGTGGCAYTAGGCTTCTTCAGAGCCTTATACTGTTTTTAACAAAACCATACAAAACCCTCTGCTGAGCCAAACAACCAGTTTCCCTGTCCACAGTGCAAAGTATCTTCCAGAAAAAGGTGGAAGGATTCACTAAAAAAGAAAAAACCCATYCCAGAGGAGTCCCAGTGCACATCTGCAAATCCAGGCCAGCTGTAACTTGTTACACTGCAAGTGTTACAAATTACAATAGCCACTTAAGGTCTTGGAGGAATCTGGATTGTCATGTTTTCTATCTACRCTGCATGTGGAGAGCTCTGCTTAGTTGGCAGCACTTGGAAAGCAATCAAGCGCACAGATTATTGAAAGGTGCACAGTGCAGTTCTCAAACTTGCCTCAAGCTCGCCAGTACAATCTGATTTCAGAAGCTCAAAAAGACAGTTGCTGGCTCTTCCCCTTGCAAGGAAGGGAAAAAAAAGTACAAATCAAACTAAGCTAAAATAAACTCTAAGGACAGGACAGAACATGTTTAACACATTTACCTAGTATGTACACAAACTACAGAGAAAACAACTTCAGATGGAGCCCCTTGGTCAAATGTTTGCTGCAATACCCCTGTTATGAGTGAAGTTATTGGATAAAAGCCTCAAAGAAGTATGAAGTGAAGGGAACACCGTGTGCTACCAGCACATAGTTGGTTATTGGCTCCAGTAGCTTGGCTTACAAAGCCTTGTCAACACAGGGATTGTTTCAGCAATCCGTTTAGCTGCAAAGGTGCATTTACCTGCTGGGGCTGTCACCTTCCCTCTCAACACTAGCACCTCCTCATCTACCAAAGCTCCTTGTCCCAGGTCATTGCTCCTCTACATTGCTGCATCCATATCATAAGACAGTTCAGCCCTGAACCAAACTGGAGCTGTAAGTGAAACACCAATAARCAAGAACAGCTTGGCATATAGAAAACCATTCCTAAATGAGTCCTAGTACAGACAAGACCRTACACTGAAGAAATCTCAGATTAATATTGAATGCCCTTCCATTTTTATTGATGTAGCAACTTTTTCTGGCTAGACCAGTCACTTTCACCACTACAGACACTTCTTCTAGTTTACCTTCTTTAATCCAGATGATTAAGTGAAACTACTGCACAATTTGTCTCTGAGCCTCTGAAACCACATATTYAGGTCTACAGAGAAAATTCGTTATTCTAGAACAAGAGAATATTTTAAAAATAATTATGTTGGCATACAGCATTTTTCTTAGCTAGCTTCTTTAGATGAGCCATAGGCAGAATGAGTTCTGGCCATACAGGAAGGTAAATTGCAAGATCCCTTTATTGTAGTTCTCCAGCTTGCCAATCCTCAAATCCTTCTTAGATCTCTAATATGGTAAATCAGCTAGATAAAGAATTCAGGCTGCCGGGCTAAAGCAATTAACCTGCAACTACCAACATCCTCTCCCTCTTAAAATTCAATTAAGTTCTAGTTAAATCCTGTATGAAGCACTCAATCTGATCCTGACATTAGTGCCCCATAATAGTTCCTTAGAAATAAAGAAGTAGAGGCTTTTCATATCRACTGATTTATCAACTGGCAGGTTTAGTGACTGTCAGCAGCATTTGGAGAAATGCTGCCTTAGTAGCCAAAGATAAAGCTTGTAAACATGTAAAATATGCAGAAAAAAATGAGAGGCATGTCCCTACGGAGACATTTTTACCTCCGAGTGGAAACAAGGATGGCACAACCAAGATGGCACTACAGAAAATCTTTGCCAAGAACAGTGTAACTACAAATGGGAATCTAGAGAAATACTTCACAGAAAAGCCKGAACACAGAACTGGAAAAGACATCCTGAGTCATCTACTCACCTGCTTCCTGTCCCAGAAGGCCATATATATGAACACAATCTTAAAAGTTGCTACGCTTCCTGTAACTTCTCCCTTCTTTGGATGACTGTTTCGGAAYGCATTGCTCAGATGAATAGAATAATCCTTCTAATTTGCAGAAGGAATTTGTCCACTGGAGAGTTCATCACCTCGTTCTGATGTCAGCACTGTTCTTTGGCTTGTGTAGTTCTCCCTCACTTGTGTTTACCCCATGCTGTATTTATAGTCAGCAATCATATCTCTTTCTAGGCAAGATAAGCCAAGCTTTTAGTCTCCCTTCACCTGCAATAGGCTTTCCATTCCCCTGATCACCTTAATAACCCTTGTTGAAATCTGATGAATTCATCCTTCCTAACTTGGATAGTCACAACTGTTCAAAASGTTTCAAAACATTTTCTAGAAAGAGATCAAAAGCAGGCTACATACAACAAATATAAGCTATTACCGTGTTCTTCTGTCAGGCCAGAGAAAGAGATACAATCGTATCAGTATAGCAATATAATGTAATATCTTTCCTGCTGAAAAGTATTCACAGACTGAACATCCTGACAGTAACACATTCAAAATGTAGTCAAATCATGACACCCAGACAAGCCAGAAGTTGTCAGAAACACGAAAAGCCATTCTAGGGTAGCTCTGAAAAGCCAAAGGGGAAAAAATGCTGTATAAGCAACATATGCTTTAGTGAATTAATTGTGAAGAGGTTCAGGACAAGAAACACAAGAGGAAAGGAGAAAAAATGCAAACAAACAAAAAAAACTACCTCCACTAAATTTACCTCAACACAAAAAATTGCATATTTTAATTGCGTTATGTCAGCTGCATCATTACTGAAATCACTAGTCAGGTCTAGGAACTAAATAGCTGTCAGGGATTTCCTCAGTGATCATCGTCTACAAAGCAAGACAGCATTTGAGAAACCTTAGTGTRTGTGTGTGTAAAGTCAGACAGATTCTCTGCAGAGATTTTATGCAACCTGACAKTTTTAAATGAATCATTATTTATATAATGTAGAAGTGGATGGACATGTACACACCGCTCTGAGATTTATCATCAGCAGCAGCAGCAAACAGCCTAGGCTAATAAGCACATAATGGATGAGAACARACCAGAAGGACCTAGCGCAGCTCGCTCTTCCCTGTCACCACAGGAAAGACTTGTATTCATTCCAAAGAATCAAAATGCTGCAATCCATATGCAGGACAGTATAATGCAAAATTAACACAAATGAAATATTGTTTTTTTGCTAACTCTTGAGTCACCGTAACTGCATTAAATAAATAAAATAAAATAAAATAAAATAAAATAAAATAAAATAAAATAAGTAACCATAGATAGCACAGCTGCACCATGCACTTCATTTCTCTGTTAAAAAATTAATAAATCTGTGTCAGGTCCACACGCCAAATTTACTTGTAGTTTAATACTAAAAAACTGTTATAATTATCTGTGTCGACTCAGAAACACACTAAGCCACATGTAATGCAAACACTTCCTATCTGAAGGTCTATTGGGAGCTACTGTAATAAAGGCGTATGCATCACTTTAACAGTGGAGCTCAGTCCTAAACCTCTAAATTCGCCTAACWTCCAGTTACCCAAGAAGACACCAACCTCTGCAAAAGAGAAAAGATGGACAGAGGTTTGTTTTGTTTTGTTTTTAATAATGTTGAGCTACATGTAAATTGAAACACTGACTGCTAGCTTTGAGAAACATTTTTTTCTGTGATCTTTAAGAAACAGACCTATGGTTGCTGTGTCTACACTCCAAGGTAAAAGAATTTACGCAAGCAGCCATCGAGAGCCACTGCAGTCTCAGTGGGGCTTTCTGTATTGGCTTGAGTGTAATGCCTTAAAATCAGCACAAGTTTACAGCCAGCCATCTTGGAGATCTGGCCTACAATTTCCATATTACCTAAAACCTTAAAAATAAGTTGAAGATCTCAACTTCCTTTGGCATATTAGAGCAGAGGGAGTACCAAATATAGCACTGTAGTGTCTCCTCAAATCTTTCCTAAAGATGGGAAGCTATTACTACAGAATTGCATTCTGGCATCTATTTGAACAGAGGGAGTTTAACTTTATGCTTATGCACTGTTTCCTCTCCAAGAGCCATGTGCCACAATTTCTCTGCCTGTCAATATATAGACATCCTAGCAGTAATTACTTATRTCCAGAAACAGTAGAGCAATGGACAAGGATTTTTGAAAAGCTTTTGTTCAAAAGAACCTACCCAACCTGCTTTGGGTAGGGTAGCAATGAGTCAGACATCGAATCACACATAGACTTTAAGCAGCAGTGGGTATGACAGGAAAAAAAAAACAAATCTTAACAGTGGACGGGAAAGACATAGAAGCCTTTTTTCTATATTTTTTCTAACCCGCACATTGAAACCCAAGGCACAGGGCCCACCAACATTTGTCTCCATTTGCAACTGCCATAATCTAACTCCTTGACTCAAAAGAACATCCAGGACCAGACTTAATGGCAGACTGAGTAGACAGAAATGCTCACAGCTGGGATTCTTCAGGCAGGGAGAGTGAAGCAAGAGTTCTAGCTTCCCTGAGGATCCACACAMATTCAGGTTAACCACGCAACTGAGCTGAAAATCCTCTAGTGCAAGCTAAGGGCCAATKTACAGTCCCTGAAAATTATAGGTCAGAATAACAGGGCATCAAACCATATTTCTCTCCCTTTCAGTAAGGGCTGAGCAGAAGTTGTGGTAGCTGCTTTCTGCCACGCTGACTCCAACCTGCTCCCCAAGCCTTCACCAGGGCTGGATCCCTCAGCTCACCTGCGCGTCCCACACTGACTTCTGAACAGAAGTTGTTGCACCCGCCCTGCGCCTGCCGGGAAGCCTCCGTACTTGGCTCCTTAGTCCATCTAGCTTGTTGGTTTCCCATTGTCAGTGACTCAGCGACCCGCTTCCTTGCTAACATGCAGAGGAACAGAAAAAAACATGAAAGGAATGGCAGAATATGGGCAAAAGGAATGGAGAAGAGGAGGAGAGAAAGGCATGTCAAAAGGAGACAGGGTCTGCAGCTTTTCTCTCTTATAAATGTGAGCTGTACATATTCCTGCATATGAAATATCAGTTGATTCCCCAAAGACACCTCTAGAAATATATTTTGCACTTGGGTATTTTGATGACATGAAAAAAAAGTGTAATGAATTCTTCATTAAATATTGATTTACACAATCAAGTCCTTGAAATACTTATTCTAGAAAGACACTGTGAATGACTGGTGAGCTATCAAAATTCAGCCAATGTCATAAAAAAGACATCAGATGAAGTAGATTTTTGATTCATACTTTTTGATTTTATTATCACAGTTTCACTCAATTGCCCCAACAAATAATGGGGTGGGAGTGGGGGGGGTCTCTTATTCATGATTCATCACTCCCACTTTTTAGTTAAATTGAGAAAATTGTAAATCAACAAGCTTTTCTAACAAGTCAGGGAAGATCTGTAATTTTCATCATGACATAAAGAATGAGGCAGGGAAATGTTAGGTTTTTTTGTATCAATCATATAATTAAGACAAGAAACATAGCTCTTCACATTTCTATGCAGCTCAATTTCAGAGGCAATTAAAGCATAATGACAAAGATAGGATGCAGGAGAATTTAGTAGAGAACSCCATTTTAAACGATAGTACTTTTCACAGTCTGCTAGCAAAGCAGAATGTCATACACTTATGCACACAGGGCTTTTTTCCCCAGCACCGAAGTACTTTATGACACTCTGAATGCTAATAGATTGTTTTATATAACATTCCCAAAGCTGGACATAATATTTGTCATTTTAATACATTTAATTTGTATTAAATAACTCTACTTCTAAATTACCTGTCTTGCATCTCACAGCATTAGTTGATGATACATACTCTGTCATGCCCTACACCAACTTTGGAACAGATGCGATTAAAAAGAAACCTTCTGGACTTTTCTTAAATTTGTATCCAAGGATATACACTGAGAGCACAAGAAGGCAGGTTTGAGAACCTTTCAGGTCTTTGGATGCTGCAGAAGCAATCCTTTGATTCTGGGGGCTGGGGAAAGAGATCAACAGAGATTCTGGTGAATTAAATCCCAATCTTTATTGCTTCCCTATTTTGTGATGAGAGCTCTCACTCTGCTAGAAAAAAAGCAGCAGATCAAATTGTGCAATAATGGCATAAATTGCTGAGCCGTTCAAGGATGCAGAAATCCCCTGCGGTGGTTTCCCACTTGTACATTCAGATCAAAGCTCCAGCGATGTTGCTGCTCCAAACAATGCTCTCTCTCTCACAGCCCACTTGCACGTCTCACAACAGGCTCCCTGCAGACAGTCTGCTGCCTACTGATTTTCCAGCCCTAAATTGTCAGTATCTGCTCATTATCTGAGGGAATCTGTGCAATGCACTTGTCTCTCCTGTTTATTATTTCAAGAAATAACACAATTTCTGACTTCTAACAAACATTTTTGAATTGTTTCATTCCTATTTTCTGATTATTAGAAATAAAATTGCTCTACCGACCTGTGCCAGCAGCAGCTCTTAACAGCAGAGGAGCAGAAAACCCCTTTCCAGGATGATCGAATAGAAGGATTTCTTTGTTTATTCATTTTACCTGGAAATAATTGCATCAAAGTGCAGAGAAAATGCTGCAAATTAGCAAGCAGGAGGCTGATGGCAGACAAAAGGATTTTGGAAAACATGCTCCGCTCAGAAGAAGGCATCAGATCCGAGATGGCCTGGGAGAGGTACTGGTGCCAGGATGGTAGTGTACAGCCAGCACCGATGGAGGCGTTGGAGAGAGCTGACGCCACTGTTTCAGAATAAAAGCCGGGAAGGTCTGCCCAGGCAGGGCAGGGTGAAACAGCCTGCACAGCACAGCACAGCACAGCACAGCACAGCACAGCACAGCAGAGCAGAGCAGAGCACAGCAGAGCAGAGCAGAGCAACGGCCCTGCACAGCCCAGGCTGGCAGCCAGCACTCCCCGCCGGGGGGGGCACAGTGGAAACCTTCCACTGGTGGCTCAGCAGCCCTCAGAGCCTCACGCAGCTGGCCCAGGTGAGCAACAGGATATGACAGGTCACTAACAGCCCAGCTGTTTCTGGTCTAATAGACAAGCCTTTACTGAAGAGTCTCATATGGGGTATAACATTTGCATCATACTCAATATTAAATAATTTCTAATGTTCACAATAATTTTCCCCAGTTGCAGGAAGGCAAACATTTTGACACAAATATATTCAGATCTTGATAGCAGATTATTAATAATGAGCATTTCTTAAACCTTTTCATCTTCAAAGTGTTTTTTAAATGTTAACCAAGAAATTCCTGTATAATTTCATGCTTAGAGGTTAAGCAGCTAAAGCACCAAGTCAGTTAAAACATACATTTCTATTGGTGGAAAAAATGTCGTGTAACTACTTGCCAGTTATAACTGGAGGAGTTGGAAGAAGGGGCAGAAGAGCAGATGTACCTGTGTACTGAGGTAGACAGGCTTCAAGGAAATTTTCTTTTAAAAAAATTCTTCTCACTTTATGTCAGTGTTTTCACTTGCCAGAAATTCTTTTGTTTTGTTTTGTTTTGTTTTGTTTCAAAAACCAAGTGACCATTTTGCACCCCAAAGAATCTCAGGAATTTAGGAATATTGGTTGTCACACCGAATTAGAGCATCAAATCAGATAGGGGAGGATCATGACCAGCTACACCCTGCTGATTCAAAGTAAGATGGAGCTATCTCCATTCCTTAGGATGCAGAGGGGAAGCTGCTACCATTTTGCACCCACACTGTGATGGGTCTATTTGTTTCATTCCACTAAGTAGTTCTTAAAAGCTGCCCTATCCCTTGACAGAGAGCAAGCTAGCATACCCAGTACCTCAGGTAACCCATCCCAGCGTCCTCAGAATGGGACAGCTTTACTTTCTATTCATCYTAAGTCTTCTGCTACAAATTAAGCTCATTTCTTCTTGTCCTTTCCACAAGACAGTGAACACCTGACTACTGTCCTTTTTATATCTCATCCRTTATCATGTCTTCCAATGACTTGCTTTATTTTCTAAATTAGACAAATTCAACTATTTCAGTTGTTCCTCATCAATCATATATTCTTAGTCACTTATTATTCATGTTTGCAGCTCTGGATTCTGACCAGTTTGTTTTTAATCAGGTATTCTTCAGCTAAGACCCAACTGTAAAGAATAATGATTATCCTTTTATGTCTTATTGTTATCCTGTAGTTAACATATCTCAGGTCTTATTTTCCATCCAACGTAATACTAACTTTAGCTATCTATTTTCTAGTTTGTAAGGAACACAGATGATTCCCCTTCCTAAACACTGTGCTTTGCCYCGTGTTTTTTTAATTTTAGGTTGATTTCAGATCAGCCCTTCAGTTTATTGAAATTATCTTGAATTTTCAATGTATATTACTGATAACATTTTAAACCCTCATATTCTGGTGTCATCTGAAAAAAATAACTATTCTCTAAATTCATTCTTCTAACCACRTAGAACAATACAGAATAAACCAGGCTTGAAGCAGCTCCCTATAGGATACCACTTAAATGGATGTTTCAGAACAAATGAGAATTATTCCTTTGATTTTCTTGTTAGTTCAKTCAGGTAGCCTCTTCTTCTGGATTGTTCTTATTTATATATAAAATCATACAGGACAGTGTATGTACTTTATTATTCTCCAGGTGCTTTTAGGCTGATTGTTAAATAATTTACTCCAGGATCTTTACAGGTTGGGAGACAGGCTGATTGATCTATGATTCTCTTCCTTCCTTTTTCTGACTATTCACCCTGGCAACTTAAGACACTGTCTCGCTGCTCTTTTGCAGTGCTTTCTTCACCATCAAGTGTTCAAAGACAATTCAAAGACAAAAGCACAGGTTCGAATATTAGCAGGACTGAATTCTGACATGGTCCGTAACGAGTTTCATCGGATTCAAATACATACATTACCTAAATATTCAACCTGCTCTTTTCCTAGTATGACCCACACTCCTGTATCTCTGCCAAAAGCAGTTTCATTTTAAGTAAACAGTCACAACTAACCTTTTTGGAGAGAATATATTGCACTGAATCCCTTAGCCTTTCTCTACATTATCTGTTATTCTGCACATTTAGATTTTAGACAATGCATGRGCAATGAGAGGAACTGAATGTTAGTTTTTCATCACTTGCACTTTCAGGACTGTGAAGGCACTCACAGCAACRTCAGTAATGCAAGAGACTCACTGTCAAAAATCCCCTTGATCTCAAGAATGTCAGAACTTTGTCTCAGATGTTTCTGCAATTTTTTAAAGGACATTTATATTCTGTTACTTATCTGTAATCTTAGACCTTCTTGTTGATTTACTAAGGCACTGCAGCTTAAACAACATGGGGGGAAGCTTAAAAGAAACATAGTTACCAGTTGAGCTTTACTGATCAGATTTGGCATCTTTAAAGCCAATTAATTTTCAGTTCAAACCTCCCTCATTAAAACTGGAAAGCGGATAGTGATGGGATAGGTGCCAGTTGGATTCCATGGATAGCTCATTCCTCAGTGAGAGAATAAAAAAGCTTTTAGATTCATTTCAGAGGATGAGAGTAAATAACTTTGTTTCTCCTAATGAATATTGAAATATATGAGAGAGGCAAGCAGTACACAAACATCATTATTAAACTAGATAACTAGGAAAAGAATAAAACTGTATTTGTTAACGGTCTAGAAGAAAAAACAATGTGTAATAAGTATTTCCATCTATATAGATATTGAGCAGAACACTAAAGGGCAGCCAACAGAAAAAACCTCATGATACTTTTAGCCAGGAATTATGGAAGGTTCCCTTTTAAACAAGGAGGGATTTATGTATGAAAGCAACCAGTAAGTGGGTATTTCCATTGCTGAAAAATCTTTTAAATTCAAAAGAGAAAAGACTGTTTTCTTTTTAATAGATGTTGTAAGCATTCTGAGCATACTACTTCAAGCTGAAACTTTACAAATTACGTATTTTATTTTAGTTGGTGTTTCTTTTTATATAAGCTTAGATAGATATGTGCAGCAAGAGTAGAAGCTTTGCTGTTCTTAGCAATTTTTAAATGGATTTAAAAACACCTGTTTCAAAATCATATATCCCTACTTTGAATGACTATCATTTAGAAAGCATAAACATTAATAAAGTGATACTTCTTCCCCAATCTATATAAATAGACATCACACTGTTTATTGTCTCAGATAGGTTACCATGGCCATATCTACTGAATTTATGTTGAYTGTCTCTTCAAACTCTAAATCTTCTTGCTACCATAGAGGTCCCAGWATAAACTATAATATCCTTTGCAGCTACTTATGGCCTTGGTGATAGTCATGTTTTGCATGATGAGGTTCAGATGTAAAGAAAGATAGTAATTTCATAGGAAATCATTGTAGAATAACAGGAGTATTCTTTTAAAGAGCTATGTCTTGGATTTAACTGCACTTAAATGACAGATGAAGCAGGTCTTCATTCTTCTAAGAATTATTGTTCTATTAAATTTTATTGGATTTTATGAAGTTTTTAAATTGAGCAAACTACTACACCAGTAACATGGGTCTGTGCTCTCTCAATCCTCTAATGGAAGAAATTCAGCTTATATGATCCAGTGGTAGTTAGCATTCTAAATTCTGCTTTTTAGTGACATTTAATCCCAGAGCCATAGTTTTGCAGCTGGGATATAGTAGTCATTTAAAGCCAAATGACCTAAATCTAGATGTTCTAAAAAGTTGCATAATTTTCCTACACACGAGCAAATGTAATGAAGCAAATCCGCTTTGACTTCAGGAAAACAGGTAAATATCTAACACTAATGAAAGCCATGTTGTTTTTATTTAAATGCTTACATAAATAGATAAACTGCTTGAATTTAAAAATCTGTATATAAGAGTTTTAACCTCTGCTTTTTATGATCATTACAAATGACCATAGCTCATTATTCTAGAAACACTTACTGCAATATGGAAATGTATCTTCCAAAATCTTCTCTTCTTTTTCCACTTTGTCCTATTTAAACAGTATTTCCAAGTTCAATTATGAAACCAGATACGATTGTTAGGAACAAGTAATAGGTCTGTAAAATATGATGTAGCCTGGTGGCCAGATTTTTAAAAGTCCTCAGATGCTAAAGATGCAGATAGGCACCTTATGGGATTTTCAAAACTTCCTAAGCATGTAAGGCGCTTACATGCTTAAGGAACTTCGAAAATCCTACTAAGTACATGTCTACATCTTTAGGTACCTAAATACCTTGGAAAATCTCGCCCTAGATGTCCAGTTTCCCTAATTATTTGTTTTAAATAGTATCAGTTTGATGGGTGTTACATTCAATTGTGACTTTTATCTGTTAAAAGGAGGAAAGTAGGATTAAGTCTGAGAAGATATAAAGAGAAAATTAATTCACAGTACTAGGTTAAAGACATAAATGTCACTTATGATAGCAGCAGGACTATCTAGCAATTTATTAYACTAACCTCACAATTTGTACAAATAAAGTTTTATACATTTTATGTTTCATCTTTTTAGCACAGTCAAATGACAAGAAAGAAAATTGGCTCAGAAAACTCCATAAGCATCATTAAACAAACTGTATATTCGGTAAACAATACTGATATATCAAAATGACAAAGTAAAACAGCAGTGTAATATTCTAGCTAGTGTTAACCTAGTCATTTATCAACATCACCAGCAAAGTTTTGAATACGTGCTTTTGGGATTATATTAGAATTGCCTTCATTTTATTAGAAAAACTATACAAGTGTTAAATTATATTTTCAAATTTAATACTCTTTATACATTTCCCAAAGTAATAGTCTTGATAGAACTCTCCTGTTTCTAAACTCTTCAGTCTGATCTCTTCAGTCTATTTATTTTCTGAGACAAAAATGGAAATAAGATTCCAAGAGTATTCTACTAGGATTTTAGCACCAAAATATCTTCTAGAGTAGGAAAAAATAGAAAATGGTTAATACAAAATAATCAGAAATCTGCACTTAWATAACTAGCAAAATTTTATATTTCATAGAAATCTTCCTACACTGTTATACAGAGAAGGATTGGTTGTAAAAGAAAAAAATCCTTAGTACTCACATTAGAAAGATCATGACTGCTTCTGAATTCAGTGGCTTTGTACTTCCATAACCTTGAAGTCAAGCAACGCAAAATTGCTTCTACTTTCTTTTTTAAATACTTCCAGATTTTCTAGGAATGGAAGCACAGGTATAGCCTAAACAATGGGCCAAAAAGTAAGAAAATATGATTTAAAAGTATAAAATCCCATGAAATTGTAGGATTTAAGATGGAGATTTAATATCTCGTTATTAGCACTACCCTACTTATTGTATATATTTACTTATTTCAGAAACAAATTACTACTTCAGTCGTTGAGTTACCTAAACTGTTAAAAATATGTACAGAAGTTATTCATGAAACATTGTAGCATTTACTGTAGTTTACAGTACATAAAATATATGTACAACAGTTTTGCTCTGCATTTCAATCTAACCAACTCCATTTAGCTTTGCAGAGTATTTGCGATCACTGTGAATTTCTGCTTCAAATTCTCCCTTTTCTGTTTTAAGTGGTTTTCTATGGTTTTCGCTTCTTTCAAGATTCCATCAAGCTCCTGGACATAAGAAGCATCCATCGCTGCTCTGTCACTTAATTGAAAAAAGTCTGAAGTTAAAATCAATACCAAAGCCATTAACTTTCTCACTACTACTTAGAACTGCTTTGATGCTTTACTTAAAAATGTGTTCTCTATCAAAACACAGTTTATGGCCAAAGTATTTCTCTTTTGTAACAGAAAACAGGAGTTTTTTCCAAGGTCTATGACAGTTTTCAGTGCTAGTTTCTTTAAACTGCAGCTACAGTAACCAATCTAGTCAGAAAAGTGCTGTACAAATAGTACAAAGTTAACTTGCCTTAAAATGTGGGCATATTTTGATAGCAAGTTCTTAATTTCTTTGCTCATCTCTGTTAACAGAAAAAAGTCCTTTTTAAAAAACAGTGAATGAAACAATTTGTCTTAACATCCAGTTATTTAAAGTAATAATTATTTGGGAGTATATTTAATACATCACCATTTAAAACCTTCTCCAGATGTTCAGGTTTGTAAAGCAACTGTGAGCCCTCAGAAAAAATCAGATCTGATTTTTCAAGAGAGGACAACTGTGGATTTTCTGAAGCTTCACTCTAGTAACAGAGCACATAAAAAACACAGGTTCAAGGACTTAAAACAAGCTCAGCACAGACTTCAATTACAGATTTTTAAAAAGATCTTGAGAGACTTGTTTGCAGAGAAAGTGCAAGTATTGTTGGCTCCACAGAGTCAATGTTCTCCATTGTAAGCAAGCACAACACCTTAGTGGTAGGCAAGTGCAAGGGAAATACCAACTTCAGACTTTTGCTCATGAAAGTTGGTGTAATTAAGCCACACACTCTCAGGAAGCCCTACATAACTGTGTTGTAGAGCATACCCAATTTTACTGATCTTCAAACAGAGAAATATTACAATCTTCTCATAGGACGAAGCCATACACGTCTCTGTTAGCCTCTATGAACTGAGCTAGCACTCTKAGCCCTACCCTCTGCCGGAGCCCACAGCAACGACAGCGAAGAGCTCAGGACTGGAGGGGGAGCCTGGCTGCCCAGGGCCGGAAGTAGGAGCTAGGTCTTCCCTCCCCTCCTCATCCGAAACTGCTCACCTCCATCTCTTTTTTACGTTTACTTCTGTTCTCATCGAATTTCTGTGTGTTGCTTGTCATTGTTACCTGATAAAAGGTACAACGTCGTATTTGATGAGTGGTTTTCTTGCGTGACTAGAAAATAAACCTACATAAAAATGCGTAAAACGGTTAAGCTTCTCCGCAGACGCGCAGCGGCGAGGCCGCGCCTGAAAGCACAGCGAAGGCACGGCCGCGGCTTGGAGGGAGCAGGTGCGCGCCTGGGCACTCGGCGCTTGCCGAAGAGCGCCTGAGAGCCGCCTCGGGCTCCTGAGGCCCCTTCTGCCTTGCCCGGAAAGCGGCTGTTYCTCCCCAGCTTTACCTTTGCTCCCCCAGCCTCCTCCGCACCCGCGGCTTGCCGCTCGGGAGCCAGCGGCTAACGGTTCTTGGCGGCGGTTCGCGCTCGGGAGCCGTTAAC
>NW_028186623.1:5093962-5097884 GCF_003343005.1 Rhea americana | reverse complement strand
GAGCCGTTAAGGGTCCTGGCGGCGGTTCGCGCTCGGGAGCTGTTAACGGTCCCGGCGGCCGCTCGGGAGCCGTTAACGGTCCCGGCGGCGCCTTCGGGAGCCGTTAAGGATCCTGGCGGCGGTTCGCGCTCGGGGGCTGTTAACGCCCCTCGCGGCGGGTCACGCTTGGGGGCCGTTACGGGTCCTGGCGGCGGGTCACGCTCGGGGGCCGTTAACGGTCCTGGCGGCGGGTCACGCTCGGGGGCCGAGGACGCGGGAGCGCCCCGCAGAGCGCAGCTGCGCAGGGCAGCCCGGCTCGGCCGGCAACAGAGCTGCGGGGGCCGCTGCTGGGTGGGAACGCCTGGAGGGAGGCTCTCTGGCCCACGCCCGGGCTGCGAGGCGAAGGAGAAGCCCTATTGCGGGAAGATTGCACAAGACATCCCGCTCAGACACCTCCCGTTTGAGCCGAACACGGGAGAAGTTCTTCATCCCCATTGCGCTGGTTGAACTGAACAGCGCGAAGCGTGCTAAGTGTAACGAGACTACCAGGGGCCGTGTGAAGCGCTCTGCTGTGCGCTCAGACAGCCGTGGTTATTTTTCCTCTTTTAACCATCCGTGATACACCTAATCACAATCATTACAACATTTTTGGCGGACACTGAAAGGCAGGCTAGGCTCCACGGATCCATCTCATCAGACGGAAAGAGGAGCCATAAATCAATAGAATCTGGGAGACTGCATCATGTCACTAATATCAGACAGTTTTCAAGACCACATTTTTTCTTCTTTAGAAAAAAAAAGAAAATAAGATTGTACTTCTTTTTTATGTTTTGCTTCACTTCCGTAGGTAAATTATATATGATTTCACGAAGAAATACCTGAGTCATATTGCATGATGAGGTGGCTTGCTTACAATAGCAAGAGATTAAGACACAGTGATTCAGATCTCTGTCAGAACTGCACTTAACGTTGTTAGCCAAACATATTAAACACTATATAAAGTTACTACTTTTCTAAATCTACTTGATTAACTACAGTGAAGAAAACCATCACAAGATCTAAAGTTATGGTCGACTTTGTAGGATTTTTTTCTGTGTTTTTTCCTTTTTTTCCTTTTTTTTCAAGAGAAAGGGTCTTAACCTTGTATAATTGACAGTAGACTGAAAGTCAAAACTCGAGACAAGAAATGAAACTGCTGAAAGAACAAGAACTAAACACTTCCCCAAAACAGAACCAATATTCGATATACCGTAATAGCCCACTTCATGAAATTCTCCAAAAATGCTAGAAATTTTTATGTTATTAGCAATACTATCTAACATTAAGAACCAAATATGAAAGAAATATTTTACTAAAAATAATGTTAAGGAGCACCATTGGTATGTTAAGATACTTTTATTAATAAACTATCTGAATTAAAACAAACATCTAAATTATTTTACCACTTTCAGTTGACAAAAGTTAAGATTAAAAAAAAGAAGCTAAGCCATTACTCCAAAAAGTAGTTAAAATTCCTTTAAAAAAATAAAATATTAAAATGCCAGGAGAAATGAAAGCTGAAAAGTTGCAATCAGAGCCCTTAGTATAAGAACTAGAACTAGTTCCTTAAAAATGCAAATATATAAATAGCAAGAGAAAAAAAATCTAAGCAGTGTGCTAAATGACCTAAGTGAATTTTTAAGAATCTCAATCTGAAGGCTGACGAGGAAGACCAGTTCCTCCATATTGTTAGATTTCTCAGTATTGTTAGTGTTTCTCAGAATCTCAGTGGCCAAAAAACATTAGCATCAGTGGTTAATATGTTATAAATAGTGTTGGCTAATTGGTATTGTTTTGGTGATTTTGCACAAAGTTTGGTACCAAGTCCAATACTATTTAATGCTTCATCAGTGATCTGAAAGTAAATCTAGACTTAATGATGAAAAAATGGGGGAAGGAGAAATGATGATTATGATGGTAATTTTTTAAAAAATAATATTTTAATGCAATGCAATGCAATGAAAAATGATTAGGGAATGCCACCAGTATTGGCAGAATAGGGGACTCTTGTGAATAAAGGTCTTTTGCCCAAAATTTCAGAAAAGAAATACAAAAAATGGACAGAGTGAAGAAAAAAGACCTGAATATTATTTTGGACCCGATTAAAATCGTTTAGAGGTAGAACCTTAAAATGCTGAAGTTGTTCAGTTCAGATGAAAGACGACCATGAGGTAATTTGAGCATACTTTACAGCTTCACAGGAAGGAAGTATTGGTAAAATTCTGTGCTTTGTATATATATTAAGTCTTACAGACAGACATGTTTAAATCAAATATGGATCTCTTTCCACAGAGATACACCGAATACCATGTAAAAACCAGGAAGTTGAAAGAGGATGATATAATACTGCTCTCTAGTTTGCATCCAGTCACTGTGAGTGCTTGTAAACATATATATATATATAAATATGTTTTTATATATATGTATGTATATGTATGTGTGTGTATATGTATATATGTATGTATACACACACACACACACTTATCAGAAAGCAGTAACTGCCAAAAAAACCGACATTTTGTCTTTGTTTGAAAAAGGAGGTAGTTTTACTCTGTTGAAGATGTATTCTAGTGGCTATGCAAAATGAAATCTTGCCTCACAAGAAATATTCAATAACAGCCAAATCCCTGTTTTCTTAAATTACTAAGAAAAAAAGTTAGTTACTGTCAACAACTTTAAAGAAACAAGATAATTTTCTATAACACTTTTTCTTTGTCTTAACATATTAGTGAAGTATACTACTTCTTCTGGATAGCACAGCTGGGATCTGTGATTATTAGTAAAAAAATGTATTTTTATTTTCAGTTTTATTACTTCAGGTGGAATTGAAAGTTGCTCCTTTGACCTCAAAATCTCCCTGGTTTTATTATATGGGCAATAGCATATCCCTTACAATTATCTACTGCTTTCTCTCTCTCTCTTTTTTCTTCTTACAGGAGCTGATGTTGGGGGGGGGTGTTTGGTTTTGGGAGAATTGCTTGTTCATTTGGTGTTTGCTTTGCATAGTTCGGCGCTAAAATTTTAGCCTCTTCAATTTATCTGGGCATTACGCAGTCTAATGTCCTAATGCCTTATTACCGGCGATTGTAAACAGAAAATCAMGGCACGGAGACCTCAGCGAACAGCACTGACTTCTACAAATTTCACGGAATATTGATTACTGCCCCCGCAGCCAGCTTTCCTGGTTTTTAGGGCATTACGCGTCCTATCACGAGCCAGCGCTCCGCACTGCTGTTACAGCAGCTTGCACTGCACAGAGCGCACCACGGCCACGCAAAGCAGCGCTTGCACTCGGCGAAGCGTCACGCCCGAGAACCGCAGCGCTTAGCATATTAGTAGGGGAGATCGCAGTTGTATTTACTTGTGATTAATAACAGGGAAACGGCTCAGAGGCGGCACGGATCGGGAGCCGGCACGGCTGCCGGCAGCATGCGTCTCCGCGGGGCGCCTACGTTCCTCCCATGAAGCGGCTTCCAAAGGAAGGAATGTAACATGAGTCGGACGTTTCCCGCCACACACCGCTGGAACGTTTTTTTTTTTTGGCGCCCTTGTGGTAAAAAAAAAAAACTAGATACGCGCAGTACGCTTTCAATCCCACGCGGGCTTTCCCCGGAACATTTGCGGTGTTTACGGGCAGCTTGCAAACGTGCGGAGAAGGGGAAGTCTGCTTTTTTTCGCTGACCGCTAGTACCTGCTTCAGAACGGCAAGCCGGGCACGCACGGATGCGGCGGGCCGGGACGCGTGCCGCGGCGGGGCGCCGAGAGGCCGGGAGGCGCCGGCGGCGGGCTTCCGCGGCAGCCGCGGGCTTGCGCGCCCCGCCTCGCTCCCAYCGCCGCCGCGGAGGGGAAGTGCCGCGGAGTCGTTCACACGCGTCTTGGGAAAGAGCCCTGATTTCCGATGCAG
>NW_028186623.1:5079575-5093697 GCF_003343005.1 Rhea americana | reverse complement strand
GCGGCCCCGCAGCGCCGCAGCCCCTTGCCCGCGGCCGCTAGTACCCTCCGCGCTGCGCACCGCCTGGCCATCCGCGACTAGGCATCGGGCTAGGAGACGCGGAGCCGGCGGGTTTTACACTTAAAAAGTTAGGGCAGCGTACACGCCACGGAAAATTTCCAGATAATGATTAACAGCGAGGGAACTGCGGTCCCAGCSCGGGGGAGGGCACGTTGAGTCCTTGCGCCTTCCCCCGTGTCTCGGCCTTGCTAGCGTTCTCCGCGCCGAGAGCTCCTCTGCTGCAGAGGAAGCGGACGCTGTTCGCTGCAGCAGCCCSTTTCGGGGGCTTGGTAAGCGCGCCGGGAAACAACGGTGCGGCCTCTGCTGCGGACCCGGCTGCCTCCTCCATGCTGAGCAGCCAGGGGCACCATATGAACCACGTAACAACCACATATTGAGACCATATAAAAATGAGGTGACAAAAATTTGCTCGTAAATAAATTTCTCAAAGTGCTTGGCTGGGGAGACAAAGAATGGAGTTGCTGTGACTCACCCACCCTAACCCCTAAGGTTGATGTGCRCTTATTTACTTGCTTATTTTTYTTAACTTACCAAAAGCAAGTAAARCAAACTTCAGTTGCTTATTTACATTGCTCAGTTATATTTTGTATAATATTTTTTTTTCCAAGTGGCAAAAAAGAGCCTCAAAATGCCAGTGCAAGAGCCAGTTCTTCCCTTTGCTTACCTTGGTTTAACACATTTATTTACATTATTCCTGCAGACAGTGCAAGGGAAAGAACTCTTTGGCAGTGGTTATTAGGTTTGAATGCAGCACTTTATATTCTAGAGTACTTACAGATCATGATTTTAATATTTTTACAATCACTGTACAGTCGTGAGAGGTTTGATCTACACCTAATAATGTTATCTCTTTTAGAGGCCTTTGTCAGGAAATGCATAGTTACTTTATGTTGTTGCATCTGAATTGTAAATCAAGAGAAGAAACTGGTATAAAAGTGCAGAAACTTTCCTATTTAATTTGCGTGGGAATTCTTTTCCTTAGCACAAATACCCCAAACAACTTTAAAAATAAATTACTATTAATTATATTTAAGTAATCAAAGTCACCTAGAGAAGGACCTGTAAGACTCCTACATGTTAATTAGCTTTACAATTACAAATACTTGTCATCAGAGAGCAAAAAATGGTATGTCAGCTATTAATTCAGAAAGGCAAAATAATATGTTCTACACAGTTCTGCTGAGTTAGAGTTCAGCCCAGGAGGATGGCAGCATTTTGGTAAATTTGCTATCCTGAGGGGAGGCATCCTTTTCTTCTTTACTTTGCTCTGCATCACTCCTGGAAGAATAGCTTTGAAATCGAGCTCAGCATTCAACCTGGATTGGAACAAGATTAAAAAAAGCAAATCACTGCTACAAATAAACTGCAACCTCACTTTTCTACAAGCCTGTACAAGTCCGACTCAAGGTGCACTCAAAAGGCTAACCTGAGCAAGATGTTTAGTCACTTTAGGCCCTCTTCATAATCAGTGGAAGGATACAGGCCTTTGTAGGGAGGCAGCTGAAGCAGGACTAAGTTTGGGGTATTTTGGAAGTTCACTGTCTTTTTAAGAAGAAACCTGAAAAGAATAGTGAAGGGAGTCTGAAAAGACCAATACCTTTTATGGCTTAATGGCCAGTAAGAGGGTGCTTAAGCCATTTCAAGTCACTTCCCTATTGGAAAATCAGGAAAAACAAACGATCACCTGACAGTAGGATAATTTTTGCAGGTCGAAGGGAAGGGAGCTAATTTGATAAAATGCGTTTGTGGATCTACTTATTAGCATTCTTACAGAAACAGGAAATGATAATGAGTTATTATAATGGTCTGTACRGAACTATTATTTATTCAGCAAAAGTAGTACGGCAGACCACATTCTTTATTCTCCTATAACATCACATAAGTCAATAATTAAATAATAATAATTAATAAGCAAAATATAAGAATTTGAAGGATGCTGTATAAAGAATAACAAATGGTAACAAAAGCAGACTAAGAATCATTTACAAAAGCAGCCTCTCAATACGTAGTGAAACGCACCAGCCAATTAGGGTACAGCTAGCAGAGAACAAGTTCGAGAAGTCTCTAGCCTTGCCGGGTAAGAAGCGTCGTTCTTATCTCTGAATCCTCTCCATGTGTTTTCAGCAGAGTGAAGATGAGTGATGAAGATATTCTTGTGTGTGCAGTACAACTTGGAAAAAACTTCTGCCTCTATTTTACAGGTAATTATTACCTCTTGCTCAAAGAGACATACACTGTCTGAACTCCTCTTAGAAGAGCTCAGTTGAGTCCTGTCTTTGGGTTGGCATCCATATTTTTGTGGCAACCTGGTTTTTTTCCCCATATTATCTGAGCAATCCTCAAAGCAATGACGCTCCCCACCCGCTTGGAAGAATGATAGTTCCTAACTTASGGAGCTAGGCTGTTCAATGCAACAGAGATCTGAGTTTGAGACAGCAGTCCCAGTGCATTATAGGTCAGTAGTGTCATACTACTGCTGAACACTTTAAGCTTTTGCTAACTTTATCTGTTTGAATAATTATTGAAAATAATTTCTTTATCATACTGATTTCAGATTGATTTTTCCTGTGAGTCTCAGTTTGGGGTACTGTGGGCACAGTACCTCACCCAGGGGACTCTMTTACTTTATGCAGTATATTCAGGTGAAGGACACCTAGAGAGGGTAGAGATGGAATAGGTGTTTAACTTGTGATTTTACTGGATAAAATTATTTAGAAAATGGTCTCTTCTTTGGAGGCAGTTTGTAACAATTTTTTCTTGTCCTTTTGCTCAATTTGAACAAAGGTGCTGATGCAAGCAGCATTTCCTATGATGTTCATTTCTTGATTTTAGGCTTAACCTGAACTGAGCTGCTCACCCTTAACTAAACCTAAAACATTTTGCATGCCTCTTGGTTTAGTGGTAACTCGAGTTTTCAAATGACTGGTGGCTTCATCACATTGTCGAGTTTGCTATGCTCACAACTAAAACACACTCTGCAGTTAGAGCAGCCCAGCTGGTGAGTTAATGCTAACTGGGGAGTAAAACTGGAAGTGGGTAGGTGGATGAGGTGGATGGCTGGCTTCCAGTGTTGCAGAACAAAACTGGTTAGAAAGTGGTCTCTTCTGTGGGAGCAGAACTTAATTTTTTTTTCTCCTCTCTTTTTCTTCCCCCTCACTGCTTATTTGGAATGAAGATGATGATGGTAAGCTGAAAGTTTGTCATGATTTAATCTGAACTAAGCTGCTCAGGCTTACTAACCCACAAATCCTTTGTGTACCTTGGGCAGTAAGGTTTCAGACTGGTTGGCGGTTAGCATGAAAGTGTTACAGATCACTGTTTAATGCTGATGACACCTTGTTTCCCTCTAAGGTACAGGCTAGCAGATTCCCCCATACAAGGGCCTCATCATGCATGTATAATTGGGCTGGAGAGAGAAGTGCTGTGCTGTCATTAACACATTTAGTARCCCCTCTTGCTTGTTTCACAAATTACTGTCCTGGGAAATCCTTGCATGTTGACTGGGTTGCTAAAAGCTGGAGGGGGGGGGCAGGGGAAGAATGATGTGGTCTGCGTTTTGTTTGGGACTGCCCTTCCAAGAAATTATTTTGCCTGATATCTTCAATGGCAAAATGAAGCCTGTAGTGATCTGCTAAGAGCAGGGGAGATAATAACCAAAACATTTGATCCTCTTCACTTAATATTTCTACAGAGCTGGAATGTGATGCCTTGTGTAAGGAAAAAACTCTCCAACAACGAGTCTTCCGAAACGTAAATAGCCAGCTGCTTGTGTTTCAACCAACTTTAAACGTGGCAGCTTTTGAAGACGTGACAGATCAGGAGATGAAGTCTGGTACACCATTTTTCAATCCCCTGCTATAACCATTACGATGTCTATTTCTTACAGATGTTCTTTTGTTCTTTGTAATGACAGAGTCCAAAGGGCATGACTGACAGTAAGGAAGGACACAAAGCTTCAGCTGGAGCTTGCTCTTACCTGGCTGGTACCTCACTGGCCAAGAATAAAGCTAAGCTATAACAGCTGAAAGTTAACCCATTTGGTGCATTGATGTGACAGTACAAGTGCCTTTTGCAGCAGAAGCCAAAATCAGAAGTTCTTCTTAGAGTTCCTTGCACTTCAGACAAGCCCGAGGCCTTGAGGATGTCCCACGCAGGAAAGGGCCGCTAAGATTTCTGGTTAGCTGTGATCACAAACTAGGTTCTTAGTCTTTTCTGTGTTGCAGTTTTAAACAAACATAGACAATGCATTTAAAACTCGCTCTTTCTTCTAACAGTAGTAGTTAACATTGTACTTACAGTTTTGTTTTTGCTTTTTTTTGGCCCAAACAATTCATTCAGGACCATATATATAGAACACATTTATTTACAGAACACAGGTGTGATCTGATTTACAGATCACTGTTTACAAATCCAATTCTCACTTTGTGCATGCACACAGAAGGATCTGAACATCCATCCTTCATCCAGTGAACATCCACTTACCAATTGGTAAGTTCATGTGTCTTCCTACAAATTCAAACTCATAGTTATTGCATGTTGACAGAAGGTCAAACACCTACTATAAGCAGTCATAAAAATTACAGATCCTGGCTGTCCTGTCAAAAAGAGAGTCCTGGGAATACAGCAGTTGCCAGTGGGATGGTAAAATAAAYAAACAGGGTTAAGTTGTTGCAGTGCTCTCTTTCTCAGCAGACTATTAAGGATAAATAATTTCTATTTAGGCAGTGGAATGCACTTCAACATTCACTGTTACAAAACTACTACGCCTTCAGCAGGGATGCCTGTTGCATTCAGCATCCAGATAAATGATAAGAATTATTACATGTGTTGTGAGAAAGAACATGAGAAAATAACGGTTCGATTTAGGGTAAGTATCGTGCCTCTGGTTTCCATACCTTCCGTATGTATAAGCAGCATGCAAAATTAAGAGTCCAAACATGTGAGAGCTGAAATCAAACTTCTGAAGTCTTATCCTGGCAATAACTCATTCCTTTTTTCTTCTTCAGGAAGGAGAAGTTCCCACAGAAATTCCTTGTGAAAGTAACTTTATCTTCTTCAAAAAGACATTTACACCTTGTAGCTCCAGAGCATTCAAGTTTGAATATTCACTAGAACAAGGAATGTTCTTGGCCTTTGAGAAAGAAGGAGGCTTAAGAAAATTAATTTTAAAGAAAATGTCAAAAGAAGATGAAGTGGATGAAACCACGAAGTTTGTAGCTTAAGTCAAAATGAAAATCATAACCGGTGACATACTTTGTCAGTCTTGCAATGTATTTTCTGGCTTTAAAAAAAATAATAAATCTTATTCTTTCTTTAGCCAAGCCAAGCTAGTTTTGATTTTTTTTTAGCTTGCTACTACAAGTCAGTACAAAAAAATAACRTCTTACAAAGGCAAACAAATTAAATTTCTTGGGGGAAAATAACCAGAAGAAGAACRATTTCTGGTCAGAAAGGAGGGGAAAATTATGCAGTGAAGAAACAAGAGTGTGCATGCCTATATAGTCCTAAATAGTTTCATCCCTAAAATCTTCAGGGTCTGCTAATCAAACAGCTGTTCATAGTAGGTTTCTCACATATGAATTAAACCTCTTAAGGGGACGGAGAAAAAGCATGCTCTTATTTAACTCCTTCTTTCCTCCCAGAAAGGAATTGTAGCTTACAAAACCCCAGARAACTGAAGGACTCACATGACAAAAATCCTTAGAAAACCAGATTTCATAAGCAAGCCATAAACACTCTAGGATGGCTTCTTTGCATAAAGATGATTTCCTGAGTCTTTACCAATCAGTTACACAACTGACATTCTCACCTTCAGCTGAAGTGGAAATAACAGAATTTGTTGTACTGTGAACTTACACTTTCTTTAATTAGGAAACTGATAACATCTCTAAATAGGTAAAGTCCTAATAAAGCTATTTGTCTGTAGCCCACTAGCAACCTACATGCTTTAATGTAAGTTTTTAAAATTTAACATTTAATTGCAAATTAGTGACTAAATGAAGTACGCATTTCTCCTTAGCATGCTATTCAGAACCAAGGTAGCTCTGGCTGGCTTCTCTAAGGAGCCTATCTCATTTTATGGATGTAATGGTATGGCATATGTTGGGGTCAAGCAGTGAACCCTGTTTTATGTACACAACTAAAAAAAACACTGGACTTCACCAAGTACAAGATAATTGTAACATATTTTGAGTATTTAATCCTTGAGAAAATTGGTATGACATACTCTTTTCTACAAGTAATACGGGTTATCTACTGATCCAACTCCAGCTAGTGATAATCTGAACATGGGTTGCAGCTAGTCTTAGTCCTCAACTTGCTGTGCAGAACATTTAAAAAGAGGGCACAGTTGTCATACTCCATACAGGCAGGAAAAAAAAAAAAGTAATTTCAGCAGCTTTATAAAAGCACGTAAGTTAGCGACAAGAAACTGCTGTGATAACCCTGAGGATCTCAACTTCCAATTTGCTGTCYGTAGGTTTTCACTTACCCTAGCTACTAGAGATTATTAGAAACCGGTTACCTAGGATCAGGTACAGCTAYCACTCAAGCCATAGTGCACTAAGAATAGTTCACTAGAGGGGCTTAAACTCCAGAATGGATTTAAGATACCCAGACACCCGGTAGGGCTCAGTCCCAGTTGTAGAGGCGTGATGAATGATAAACAGACCAAATGGTTAACACCCACCACAATAATTCATAGAAACAGTAATTATAATCAAGAGCAAATGATCCGGTTTCAAGAGGACTGAGGAACACGTTTCATTCACAGAGAAAGCTCTGGTTATTACCTTTTCATTTTTGCACCAAAAACACAAAGAACGGGTCTCAGACTTGCTAGTCCCTAACGTAGCACATCTGGACTACTACATTCTCAGAGCTCTCATGTAACTTGCTCTTTACACAACGTATCTTAGACACATACCACATACAGTATTAAGAAAATTGCATCTCACATTCAGTCTCAAAACACGAAATGCCAAACACTTTCTATGATACTTACTCAAACTCTGTAGAGGTATCTACAAATGAGTCATACACATGCATCCTCCTTGCCGTACTGAAATAATGACTGTTACATCATATCTAAATCAGACCACATCAGACAGAAGCAATCACCTCAATTCTTATATCAAGTCTAGCAAAGCAAAAGTGGCCAGTTATATAGTATTTCTCATGGTTACATATATTTTTTTTAATCAAATGCAAACTTTTTTTTTAATAAAAACAAAGATTTTTAAAATCATATTGGGAAATTAATCTGCTAGAATTCAGACAGCAGTTTATTCTTTCTGTCTATTGCATACTCAAACTGATGGAAACACACAATTCTCTTCCTCTTCTATTAATAGTAACACAGAAGTGCCACTAAAATTTGGAAACAGTTAACCAATCCTTATTACCCTGCAAGTCAGAAAAGATAAGTGAAGTTAAAAAAAATTTTCAATTTTCCCCCTGTAAAATGCTATGAAACCTAAAGAAGTGAGAAAGAATGCTGTCTCATTTTCAAGTCAAGCTATGACAGAAAGGCTACCTTTGCTGTCTTTAAAGTCACACAGAAGAAGAGCAGCTGTGTTTATTTAGAAAACAAACAACTTTATCAGGGCAAGAGTAAAATGTTAAAGTTAGATGAAACTGTTAATTAACACATTTGTGTGGATGAACATACAGATTTCAGGGAAGCTATGAAAGCCATAGGCTATTTATGGCTGCTAAATTTAATCTGAAAAATTCCTCTTCTTCTAAGTCAATATTTGTCTTCTTAAGGACAATGCACATTCATAAAAAGTATTTTTGTTTAACACAACCTCTCCAGAAAGTAATATAGAGCTGTAACAGTATGAATTAGTCCCTGAGCTTTATTTTAGGGAAAGGAAAAAAAAAAAAAAAAAAACTTATCTGCAGTGAAAACATTTGAACTAACCCAAAAGTAGGAAAAAAAAAAGTCTCAGAATCACACACACACACATACATTTTCTGTAAATTCTTTATTGGATGGATTAAGAAAAAAGATATTCCCTTTTCTACATTAACTCTCAGGGCCTGAAGAGTTACAGAGAGTGCCTTACATACAGTTCAGTTGTTGTGATGCTGGAACCATAGTTTAACTTTTCTCAGGTCAAATTTGTTTACAAAATAGGAAACCAAATAGCAGCTATTTTAGAAAAAGGAAAAGATGAGAAAAATTCAAGATGATGCTAAAAGGCAAGTTATCTTCAGCTGTATAAGTCTGTTAATGATTTAAATAACTCATTCCAATTTATAATGCATCTTAAAACCAACTTGCTCTTGCCTAAACAGAATTCACTTTAAATCTACTTCTCTTCCAGCATTTTTACTGTTTCAATAAACCAAGAGATGATCGATATTGATTTCTAAAATACTAGCTCTTTGCTTGCTGCTGTGGTATGTACATACTACGGACCCTCTGTTACTCATTTCTCCTGCATTAAACATCTCGGTAAAAACACGATGAAGCAGAGGCAGCAGTGAACAATCATGTTCGTCAGGGACTCGGATGCATCTTAGAGACTCCACAGCATGGCCACAGCCTTGCAGATACCGACATCATGATAGTTAAAGTAGCAGAGCCCAGCGAAGGTAACGGCTGAGAGCACATACAGACCTGTATTGGCCAGTTTAATGGCTCTCTCTCCATGGACGTAGTCAGTTATAACCTGTCCAAGACCCCTACAGAATGAGAGAGAGAGAGACAGAAACAAGCTGAGAACAGAGAAGAACGTTCCTCACTAAAATGCACCCAACTTATAAGAGCATTCTACTGTAACTGATACCAATACTCTTCTCCGTGCTACAGGTGTAAGTTAGTTCAATCACATCATTTCTTTCATCCCCATCACCATTCTGTACAGAAAACAGGAGCTTCCACTAAGGAAGCAGACAAACRTATTTCAAAAAAAGTCACTCTGGAATTCATTCTACTTCAATTAAAAAAAAWATATATGTTAGCTCAGAGTTTTCTTAATGGTATTTAGGAAACAGTGTTGAGCACAGCTTTTTTCAAACAGTATAATTTGTCTCTAAGAAATAGTGGGCAGCTAACCTGACTTCCCAGGACAGAAGAAATCAAAGGGAACATGCTTTTTGGTTGAACAGCAAGGTGTGCCACTTGGACCAGCCTTTAAATAAAAAGGCACCAGCAATTCCAGGATGCATGTTTAAATTAGAAAATAGCACAACAACAACAACAAATTAGCATACTCAGGGGTTTTCCTACATCTGTCACACTGGAAGTCCACTCTTTGTGCCACATTTAATCTATCCTGCAATAGGAAGACAAGGGACGTGACTAAAGTGATGTGGTAGTTCTATTCCCTGAAAACACAGTGATATCTGCCTTCTGCAGTGACAGATGTCACCCTGCAAGAGAGAAGTGTATTAATGCAATGGTTTGCTTCCTAGAATTTTGCCTTTGTCTACTCTGGAACTGAAGGATCTGTCTAATTAGGGGACAAGCTCGTGACCTAGCAGCATCCAAGTGCTGCAGCAGATGCCACTGGAAGTGAACACCAAGCTCATCTTTGCTCAGATGGGACTGATACCTTTAAGACACCAAAAGCAAGAAAAGGGGGATAAGAAACCACTAGACACAGAGGATAGAGGCAGAAAGTGGATGTAATCTGAAAGGCAGCTACTCTCAAACTGTCAGAGCTATCAACTCAGGCTGGACAGTGGAGTGTGAGGAGTGCAAGCAGCCCCCACCTGCACCCGGCGTGGTCCTAGGCACAGACACGTCAGGCAACTTGGGATTCACAGGCTGCCCTTTGACTGCAGYGTTGGTAAAGCATTTTCAAAAGGTGTTTGCTTTGCATGGCAGAATAAAACTGCCTCAGGGAAAAAGATAAGTGGCCCCAACAAAGAATTTGGAATTAGTGGGGAAAAGCTAGTGTGTGACAGACGCACAAGGCAGCTTACAGCACAGCCGCTTCACTGGGCAGAGAAGTCTCTATTATGTGCCAGTGAAAAAGACACGAGATCAACACAGCCTCAGGTTTCCAGAGAAAGCCAGGTGACTGTCAGTCCAAAGACTAAGCTGCCATTAGACCAGCTGAAGCAGTGTTTCCAATATATTTTTAGACAACTGTTCCTGAAGAAATATATATATATATATATATACATACACACATATATATACACACACATATATATATATAGCAAAATGGGCCGCATAGGGTCAGATCCCAAGATTTCATGATAGTCTTCAGTATCAAGTCAGAACAATGAAGAACACAAAATATATTATATGAAGATGCTGCAGTTTCTTATGGCTGTTAGCATGAATATTCTGATCAAATGATCTGTTCTGTCAAGCTAAAGATCTTTTTTTTCATCTTATTCCACTACTGAGTATACGTGACAGCACCAGAAAAGAATCTTCCTGTGTAGTAATACTTCAGATTTTTAAGCCTATGCTTTGCAAATCAAGAATTTAATACCGGAGAAAATTTCCAGCTTAAGAAGAAAACAACAAAAAAACCCACACAAATGGGGGACGTACTCTGATAAGAGCTACCAGAAGTGTCATACAGAAGAAGCAACACATTTTTCACATGGGGGAAATCCCCACACTGTTTACAGAAAAAGGATTTCTTGCATGAACAATCCAGACATGTGTCAGAAACATCCACTGCAGAACCAAATTTGCATGCATCACCAAAAAATGTCCTCCAGGCAACTCATTTCAACACATGAAGGTGCAGCAACCTTTTCCATTGTCTGGAACTTCCCCATATGTTCATATTCAGTATGACACTGAAATGCACATACCAGATAAGTGGAGAAGTGCTTCAAAGGCATTAGTTTTATTTATTTTATATATGAAAGAGTTCTGGCAGGATTTTCAAGGATAGCTACATTTCAGATGAACTCCATACTACATTTGAGGGCTTTGGGAAGAAGCTCCCAGGCACAATGAGCCAAGTGCAAGAATGCCTGGTACAATTTGGAAAGAGCAAAATTCAGATTCAAGATAACCAAATTAAATGTACTTTGACAGGCAAGGTTATCTGCTTTATCCCTGCCACAAGGAACTATGAACCAAGAGCATTTCAAAAATGCAAACACTACCAGTTAGGCGAATCATGTAGCTGGGCACACTCCCAACTGACTCAAAGGAAAGAAACACTGATCTAGTCTATGTATGTGAAAAATCACAGCAGAACTACACTTAATAGGAAGAATATCAGCAAGCATCTGTTTCCTAGGAATCAGAAGAAATGAATGATCAAGGTCTCAGTTTCTTTAGTACAATCTTTGTTATGATCTCTTCATTATGCAGAATCTCATCCCCATTAAGGAAGCAAAAAAGGAGCCCAGAGAAACTTGTAAGAACAACTTGTATACATTCCTGTCTTGTTTCTGCTCTCCTCTGTTCACAAAATACTGATTCTTCTCCAAGATACAAATATTGCAAGTCTCTACACTGATGCAGCTTTAAGGATATGCTCAGATACTATGTGGTAAAACATAATGTGGGAGAAAAAAACAAAGCAAAACAAAAAGAAACCCCCCACCAAGAACAGTCACTAGCAAGGAAGGCCTTCTAAGGTAAGATATTGCGTTACTGGTGAAGCACAAGATATTGACTGGAGAAGAACAGTACAGAATGATAAGTTCTGTAGATACTACAGATACTTTAACTGTAGTATCTATTCTGCCTGCTGCTGAGAGAACAGTGTGACAGAGAAAGACTCAAAGTACAGCTGGCTTTGTCGAAGATGATGGCAGTCACCAGAACCTGAAGAGTAAGGATTTGGCGTGTGTCGCTTTCTAGGAGTTTCACAGTAATGAGGAAATAAGTCAATAGACTTACTGCCCTATACGGAGTTGAACCGAGACTTTCACCTAAGGCCTGGACCCATCGTGACTATGAGACTTTATTTTTGATTTTGAAGGACCTACTGTGCTTACCAGTGACCATGGAGAGTGAGGGCTGCAGCCAGTGAATAGTCCACAGCTGGTCCAGGATACAGATAGGCTGCAGGAAGGAGGCCCAGCAAGAGGACACTGACAGCTCGCTCACTTGTCCAGTGCAAGGATGCAGCCTTGGAACTGCCTGCAAGGAGAAGTATGTTTCAGTGCAAAGTTTCTGTTCCGAGTGCTGCAGTCTTAACAACAGATACCTCTTCCTGATCAACACGATAGTTTTCTCAATTCTGACTACCAAGCTTTTATCTGAGCAAAATCAAGATCCCTGAATTACTGCTGTAGAATATKTATCTATTTTACAGCATCTTACAGGTTCATTTTAAGTATTCCTCTCTTTACTGCTGTTAAGGAAAAGAAGCTCCTTTCACTGGAGAAGACTAGAAGTCTCAACAGGTGAAGTCAGAACAAATAGCAGTCCTAAGTTCACTGCGTATGGTTCAAGAACAAGGTCAAGGTCAACCATCGCAGGAAACAAAACCCTCTGAAACCAAAGCCTTTTTATCTGGTGTGTTTACTGAGTGTTACATGACATTTGATACCCCTGCMTGTCTCAAAAGGGCTTCAAAATATGGACAGACGCAGCTACAGATGCCAGTGAATAGCGTATCTACAACAGCTTGGTACACAGTTCCACCCAGGAATCAATATTGTTATTTTTAACTGTAAAAAGTGAATTAAACTTCTAGGACCATCACAGTGATGAATGGCCTAGGAGCAGCGTAAAGGCCAAAGGATTTCAATTCCTCACAGATATTCAGCTGTGTGCAATACGGTCTACGTAACACACGGCTCTAGATGTAGAACAACCAGTTAGCAAGCTCTGTAATCAACCTTTACTTAAGTTTGCAGGTATTATTAGGGAAAACAGAAAATCTCAGAAGGTTCTGAAAGGAACCGAAGACTCAGTATTATAAGCAGAACTTTGAACCTGCGTATCAGCAGCCTAAGCAAAAAAAAACTGCACAGAGCTGACTCTGTAATTACTTTCAGAACACAATACTCGCAAGGCCCTTGCCTGACACACAGATGATACCCAGCTATCTGAAAGTAAAGGCTAAACAAATTTTTGAATTTGGAATGTACCCTAAAGCTTTTCTTCTTTGCAAGAAAAAAAACAGATTTCAAAAAGTGACAGTATAGGAAAAGCAAAGGATCTGCAGTGAAACCTGAGAGGGAGCAAYGCTATGGACTATCAAGCTGTTCCCAGGACACTCCAGGGCCCGCAGCACTACACAGCGCACGTCTGAGATCTGCTGTTCGTTGAACCTTTGCTTTGAGAACTGGATTCTCTTTAGCTTTGAGACTCTGCAACATCATATTGTACAGCCGAAGGAAAGTTTTGTTAATGTAGCTTAGGAAGTTCTCACTGAATTTTAGTATCAAGGCCAGAAAGGACGGAAATGGCTTAGCCATGGTTAAGTAGCTTGTTTTGAAAACATTTCTTTGTATTTTCTACCTCTAAGACTACAAAACCACCTATGAAACCTTGACCTTTGGTCAGAAAGTTTTCCTATTTAACTGCACAACCAACGACGGGACCGGAAGCACGGCTTGGCACGGTTATCTTTCACCATCTCCATGTATTCTTACCATCTCGACAGAGGAAGAAACAACTTAAAACATAGGCTCTGCCTGCAGATCAGACTTCACAGATTAACCTGGGTAAATCGGAAGTAAATCAGTCAAGAAAGAAGCCACAACTGCTGAACTTTCGTGTTATTGCTGCTACTAGGCCTGAACAAGTACAGACCTGTTCGTGTGCGCCTATGTGTGTGGGGGGGGTGTTAAAAATCTTTTATTCTATGGTTTCTCAGCTGAAAAAAACTACCACTTTTGCTCACAAGCAGGGAAGGTTTATTTCCACAGCGTTTTCAGTCAGCATCTACAGTTCAGAGACTGTCCGCAGCCGGCCGAGGGACGCTGCAGATCTGAGGTGCTTCACCCGCTCCTTAGCCGAGAGTGAAGCGCAGAGCAACGGAACCAGCGCGGCGCCGCCGGCCGCACCAAAGGCCACGCAGGGAGCCGCGGGGGCTCCGCTCTGCCCCCCGCCCCGATCCCCCCCCCCGGCCTCCGCGGGGCGCGGGACGTACCGTGGCCGGGCTGCGGGAGGCCG
>NW_028186623.1:5060752-5079055 GCF_003343005.1 Rhea americana | reverse complement strand
GCCCCGGGCGCCAGCGCGGGACGCAGACGGACRCATCAGCCATCGCCGCGGTTACCCATCGCGCCCCCCAAAGGAAGGTTTGGCCGCTCGGCGGCGGGGCGAGCTGCCCCCCGGGCGTTTCCCCACTGATACACGGGGCAGACCGGAGACGACGCACAGCCCGCAGAGGCTCCTCTGCCAGCACGAACGGGTGCTGCGTTCCCCAGCGGGGGAAGAAGGGAAGCCAGACAGCGGCCACTCAGCGCCAGAGAKTTGGAAAGAGGTCTAAACCCCCCCCCACACACACACTGCTCTGCTCTCCCTTCATTACAGAAAGGGTGTCTGCACCTTCAGCTACAATGGGAGCATTCTCCTCTGCTCCCTCCTGCCTCCAGCTAACTCCCGGCGTGCAGCACACAGGTCTGCTTCTGCTGGAGGGAGGGAAGACAAAGTTACCACGTGGTTAAATGCAACAGCATTTCTTTTTTTAACAGCTTAGCTGACAGACTTTCATCTCTCTGCTCTTTTATTGCATGTGTTGGTCATTACTTGTGTAATGAAAAAAAAAACCTGTTAAAACTTAATTAAAAAAATAAAAATGGTGCAAACATGCCTGTTTTCCCCTGTAGACAGCCTCTGGCATTTCTGTGCATCAAAGGTCAACCTGGCAACATAAAGAGAATCTGGAGAAGGCAGGACCAACCTGCAAGATGGGCAACTGCCCCCCAGCTTTTCCGAGGTCGAGTCAGTGAAAAGCAAGGGAGCGCCTCCGGCAGGCGGCCAGAGCTCAGTTTCTCCGCTGCGGGCTGGCAGGATGTATAAACCACAGTGCTGAACACATGTTGTACCGTGTGGCAGTGCTGAAAGAAAAACACCTGCCTCTGTCCTCTACCTTATTGTCCGAGCTGCAGCCTAGACTCGGTATTTCCTGATCAGTCCTCATCTGAGCTATCCTCTGATTTCTCATCAGCTGCCACTTTCCAGTTCTTCCTCTTGCTCCTCTTCTCTGGTACTTCATTGCTCCTCTCCGACACAGAATTGTGCCGTTTCTTTCTCTTTTTTGGGGGGCATTTCTCTTTTTTCTCCTCAGATTCACTGTCCTCAGAGCTGCTGGTGGTTGAGTTGCTTGCATGGGAAAAGTCACTTTCCTGCCCAGAAGARGAGGCAGGTTTCCTGGCAGGCACTTTCCTGGTCTTTTTCTTGCGCTTGTGTTTCCCCTTCCGGGTGCCTGAAGTCTCTTCCGAGCACTCGCTCTCCTGGGAAGAGTCTGATGATGTTCTCACCTGCTCCTTTTTCTTTTTCTTTCTTTTTTTGTGTGACCGTTTTTTTTGTTTCTTCTTGTGTGATTTCTTTGTTTTTTTCCGTTTGTGAGACTCACGGGCAGGTTGCTTTCCCAGATGAGTTTTCTTCTTCCCATTGATGGCATTTTGTTCATCTCCTTCTTGCTGGTCACTGTAAAAAGAGCAAGAATGACCAGAAGGAAGTAGACAGGCAGGCCTTTCCTACAACAGTAACAGCTGAGCCTTTTCTAGCTCAAAGTTTTAAGCAAGCCTGTTCTTTAGACTTGTGCAGGGAAATAAATGCTATGACAGATAAGGTAGCTTTCTTTATTTCAAATGCTTTTTTAATGGTTTAGGCCCACATCTTTCTAATAGTAATTTTTATGATATTTTAGCCAGAAGCAAGGAGTACATGCATTCAAAACAACCATGTATGAAAAACTCATTCATAGCAGGTTATTTCAAACCTGTGAATTTGAAATTCCAGGTGAATAGCGTACTGAACGATTCTGCTAGATATAGTTTAAGAACAATTAATGTTGTCTAAGCTTTTATTTTACAATCAAGTCTCCATTTTGAAGGGAGGGTTCATATTCTTCAAATAAGGAGCAACACAGATAATCCAGGTACACTGTAACACAAAGGGAAATCTAGAGCTGATATTTGAGGGGCTATATACTGAGCTGATTTGGATCCAGTCTATTACTCAGACAGATTTCTCATATTCATAATATTTTATTAACTTAAACTACAGCTGAAGGTCTGRTAAATATAAGATCCCCTTTCTGAGACTCAAACAAGGGACAACACGATACAGAGAAGGGAGCGTCCCAGAAGATGACAACTTAAGGCCTAACTCAATGTTTTCTGCCTTAGAAGGTAATGCCAGCATCCTTATGAAATTATTAATTTGTTCCAAATTTTTWAAAAAATCCACATTAATGGACTAGAAGTTTTCAGAAGGATCTCTAACTGAACTGAAAGTCATAAAATTCCCTGCACAACCTGAAAGAAATAAGATTCTGAATACCTTAGTGAGCCTGTTTGTCTTACCTGTCTGTATCAAATTCTTCGGGGTACAACTCTTTATAGCCACTATGACCCCATCTGTAAGAAAGCAGAAACATCTGTTAGAAATAGACAAGGCTTTTAAAAAAATAAAAATAAATAAATAAAGCTCTGAAAAGACAGAACCACAAAATGAGCACAAGTTTAGACAGCAAAGAAAAAAGGATATCAGAACCTTCTCATCATAAAAGGAAGGAAAAGCAACCAATTTGGATGATACTGTTTTAACACACAGGATGCTTTCAGTCTCATTATTATTTCAGATTAGAGAAATGGCACAACTCACATTTCTTTGAAATACCTGAGTGCACTAATCTGCATTTCTCAAGACTTTTTCTCAATTCCTTGGGCAAAGTAACAAACACAAAGCTTAATGTGACTTAARAACTTGATGGATGAACTCAAATCTAGGCATTCTGTGATGCTGCACAAGTTTGTGCATCTTACTTTTTAAGCCTCAAAATGAGATCAACCACTATTTTATAGCAGTACAAATTGGAAAGAGAGATGTACCAACTTTYAGGGACAGGACTTCAGAGCATTATTTCCCCCACAGACCTGTCCGGCATGTTAGCTTCACATTCATAGAGCTTTTTATTCCACGACCGGGCCCTAAGGAGATCATCTTCGATGGGGTCAAGAAAATGCGAGTTCTTGGCCTTCCAGTCGGCCCTGTGGCTCTCCTCATCAAAACCGTCACTGCGCATCCGACTGCTGCAGAGAGAGAACAGTTGTCCTTCAGCGGTCAGTTCTGATGGAGAAATTTTCTGAGCAAGGGGTTAGTCCAGCGAGGGGAGCAAAAATCCAGCAAGTCTTGGATGTCCATCTATGCAAGAAGACTGAATATCATTTCAACAGAYAGTCATCATTAAGAGCTCTTACAAAGCCAATTCAGTAGCTAACACTCTTTTTCACATTTACTGCTGCTTTCCATGCACAGCGTAATTATTTGCAAACAGCAGTGCTGACAGTACTTTAAAGAGCTTCCTCTTTACCCYGCCTGCCACCAAAAACACAGTTTCTCTTCCTCCAGAATACTCTGCAGGAGCAGATTAACAAAAYGCAGTGTGACATAAACTGTGGAAAACAGCAGATGGGGAACTCAGGAAGTAGAAGTGACCTACTAGAACTGGAACCTGATCAGGTATCAGGACTAAGATTCTCGATCCAACAAAAAGCATCAACAGTGTTCAGTGCTCTCACATGTCTATGGCTGTATTTCTGTTTCTCACTCGAAATGCTACATTTCCTGAGCCAAGCAACATCAGTGGACTCAGAGCAGGTGTGAAACATGCTCTCTCCTGAGAAATTAAAACCACTTCCTGCAACATACACGCTTCTGAAAAGTCTTCACACCAGTAAAAATCCAACCGAACAAAACAAAAAACAAAAACACCCCCCCACACACCAGAATGGTGTAAGAGATACTCCTCAAGTAGCAGTCAATACCAGGGGTATTGCAAAACCCCATACTAGAACAATTTTGTTCACTGTTAAACGTACATCTCCTTTGAAGTGCCAGTACATTTAGACTCTCCTTACAACATCCTGACATGCTACTTAAGCACTTCCTACCCCAACCGCTTCACAGAGCCAGGGCTACTTAACCTTATATTTTAAAGTTTGTACATCTAGATGAACAAATAAAAAGTCAGACTTAAGCAGGCGTTCTGATCTCTTTTGGGGGATTCATTAAAGAGGAAGCATGGACCTCTACCAGCACTGTAGTCTCCTTACATTATATGGTCATCACATAATGATCTTAAAATATTTTAAAAGTATTATTTAGTATTATAATTACTGCTAAGTCAAGGCAGTTATTTCCTCCACACAACTAAAACCCACCTGGAGGTGTCAGACAGCATTCTGCTTTGCTTCCTCCAGTAAGTCTCTTCTGTCTGCTTCTCCCACTCCCGTATTTTCCACATTTCTGACTCTTCCTGAATCTGTAAATCATAATAGTGAAACAAGCTTAGCCTTTCCACACCAGGGAAACTTTACAGAAAGGTAGCATGTAATATCAGCTCCTATATCATCACTCCTGCTACCAAAATTAACACCAAACTTTCCTAAAAGAGATGAGTATTTCTAGTTAGAACTAAGATTAAAAAAAAAAGGGAAAAATCTCTTCATGGCGACACACTAGCAAAACAACTACGTATAACACCATGATAAATAATGGGTTTGATCCTGCAACTGGACCTTTGATTGCCTGGGTTTGCTATCTCACCCACGCTGGCTACCCTGCACTGTCACTCATCGTCATTCCAAGCCTACGTGCAGCCACAGAACTCAGTATACAATCATCACCTGGAAGGCCGAGGCCAAGGCAAGAACTTACATGAGAAACTGAAAAAAACCTCACAGCATGCAAATACTGAGGGTGCGGTAGGCATTCATGTTCACGTACACTGACTGCAAATGAATCATTTTGTTAATGTGTGAGATTAATGAGATGGACCTGCTTAATTACAACAAAGGTCAATTACAAAGYTTGCTGCAGATGATGCAGCTCCTGTATCATTCACTACAATACTGTATACATACCGTAACACAAAGTTCAAGAACTCTGAAGCATTTACAGTATGTTAAAATTGCAACAAGAAAAGAAAACCTCTCGCTTCTGGGGATTAGGGTTTTGTTGTTGTTTTTAGGAAGCAAAGTACAGTTTCCATGCAAGAAAGTCCCAGGAGCGCTGCCCGCAGGCCGCCCCCGCCACGGCGCCAGCGCAGGAAGCGCAGCGGCTGCAGGGCAGGGGCAGCGCGGCGGCCTCGCCACCGCCTCAGCACCTTCCCCCTYCTCGCCGGGAGACGCGTCTGCTCCCGCTCCCCCCGCCCGGCTCCCCGGCTCGCGAGGTGCAGGAGGCCGGGCCGGCCCGAGCGGAGAGCCCGGGCGCGGCCCTGCGCTCTCCCGGGACAGCGGCCCTGCGCCGGGCCGGGCCGCGCCGGGCCGGGCCGTACCTTGTTGTGCGCGCCCGTGTGGCGGATCACGTTCCGCAGCAGCACCTTCCCCACCGGCACCCGCGACATCCTCCCGCCGGGGCTGCCAGGAGACGAGGCCCGGCCCGGCCCGGCCCGGCCCGGCCCGGCGCGGCACCGAGCCGCCCGCCACGGAGCCCCGCGCCGCCGCCGCCCCGCCGCGGAAGCCTCCCCGCCGGAAGTGGGTCCGCGCGGAACGTCTCCCCCCGGCAACACGCACCGCGGGCACCGGGCCGCGGCGGGCCGAGGGCGGAGGGCCGCGGCGGCGCTCCGGGAGGGCGCGGCGCTGCCGGCGGTCGGGTGCGCCGCGGGGCACGGGGGTGGGACGCCGGGCTCCGCGGGTGGGAAGCGGGGGGGGCAGCGCCGGGCCGGAACGCGCGGGCGCGGGCGGCGGGGGGGGGGGGGAGAGGCGAGGGGACGGGGCAGAGCGAGGCTCTTCCGGCTCGGGTCGCCATGGCGACGGCGGGGCCCATGGCGGCGGGCGAGATGGCGGCGCGGGCGGCGCAGCTGTGGTCGCTGCTGGACGACCTGGCGGAGAGCGACCCGGAGGCCTACGACCGCCTCCTGCGGCAGCAGCGCGCCGAGGCGCGGCGGCTCTGCGCCCCGCCGCAGCCGCGCCTCTGCGTGCGGGTCCGCGCCGCGGTGGGTGCGCGGGGCCGGGCCGGGCCGGGCCGGGCCGGGCGGGCGCGGGGCGCTCAGCCGCGGCTCGGTGTTTTGCAGGGCGCCGCCGCGAGGCCGCTCTTCATTAACGTGTGCGGCTGGAGCAGGATCCCGGCGCCGCGGACACCCGCCGGCCCCGTGCCCGTCGGCGCCGGGGCGCTGCGGGACGTCGCGGAGGCGGCAGGTGGGTGCGTCGCGGCCCGGGGCCCTTCGCTTCTCCTCGGGCCCTCCCGGGCGCGGCGGGTCTGAGCTCGGGGGCGCCGGGCTTTCGGGACGCAAAGGCTGTTTCTGGACTCCTGTCTCTCTGGAAAACCTCACAAATCGCGACCAGCAGTAGACACCTACGCCCTGAAAAGCCAGCGGGTGCCACCCACTCTCTCTCTCTGACCGCCTGCGGTCACRGAGATTTGGACTGTGACCCTGTACGCGAGCACCAACGCAGCACGTGGATCAGTGCACGAGGCTCGAGAATGAGCTCTCAGCCCAAAGCCAAAAATTCAGCACTATGACTTTCAAATCCCTTGCTTTAAAAGAGAATCAGAAACTTACTGTAACTATAGGGTCGTAGGCAATACATGCCAGCCCCTGTGAATGAGGATGTGGTACCATTGCAAAAATGCTGACAAGTAACTGATTATTTTTAGAACATTACAGCATTATAGACGTTGCATATAACCCGGAGGTTCTTCAGAAAGCAGAAGAAAACACAGAAGAAATGGAACACTTRGTCCTTTTGACACTTAAATTCATTGAGGAACAATGCAGCCTTACTCTTTCACGTTCCTACAATATTGAAACATTCAAACTGAAAGGGAGCCTGGAAAGGATGCAGCAAAGCCTGAAAGGAAAGCAGATGCCAACTCCACCTCTCAGCCAGAACACAGGGAAGGGTATGTGTATGGCTGTGGTCACTTTTCTCTAAAGGCCTAGCAGATTTCTCCAAGATCCTTCAACCCTGATCTTTCTTACCCAAACCTTGCCTTAAGCATAAAGCTGACGCTTCCAAGAATTTAGAGTAACAGTGTGGTATTCATTACCAGACTTGAGTTTAACCCTGCTGGCCTTGCTCTCCTGCATTCTACAGTAGAGAAAGTGTAGTGATGTTGAAAGAGCACATTCCTGCCAGCCATAGGAACTCAGCTGGGGTCAGATCCTTTGAGGTGCTGAGGCTCTCTTGCTCTGACCAAAGAAAAAGGGGTAGCTGCCGTAACCAGTGTACTGAAAACATTAACTTTTAGCCACTTGGCAGTCAAAGTAGAAATCATGAGTGAAAGAGAAACTTCAAATTATAATCTTCAGCCAATAACCTTCTAATTGCAAAGCAGAACTTTGAATTAATAACACATTTGTCAAGTGGCATAACATTATAGTTACTAGAAACTCAGTAGTAAGTTTGAGTTTTTTTGTGTCTGTGTGTTAAAAGAACTGACTCTTGAGCAGCTGTTACACAGTATGGAAGTTGAGGACCACATCAATGATCCTGTGCTGCTGCAGGAAAGTGTTAAACAGTCTAAAGYGCATCTGATAGAAGAAATTACCAGTACAGAATTGCCAGAGGAGCTAAGTACACCCGTCTATGAAATGCTCACTGTGAAGGATAGAAACAAGAAACCACTAAAGATTGAGCTGAAAATCGAATTGCCTAAGGTTAGCTCTGTTTCTGAGTGTGATCTGAGTATTTCAAAGGTAAGCTAACAGAAAGAGTAACCTTGTAGTTTCTGTATTGTATGCAGTTCCCAGGAACTGGGAGTGCTCACTAATTCATTGCCAGAGAGTTAACCAAGTGTTTTAATTTGCTTGTTTTAGGATGATGTAATCATTGAGGTCTCTGAAAAATACAAACTACAACTAGATCTACCAGAATTAGTGGATGAAGAAACAACTACAGCAGTATTTAACAAAGGAAAAGGGGTACTGCTCATCACAATGCCAGTTGCCAAGCCAGAACATTAAAGACTGCGTTCTGTCAGGTTTATGCTCACAGAAGCCCAGAATGAGAATGCCGACTTTTACCTGGTGATGACAGGTGGTTTTGTTTGTTTGTTTGTTAACCTTTGATCTTCAAAGGTGAGTATCTCAAAATGCCTTTAGAATTAAAGAGCCCAGAGTGCGGACATAGAAAAGGAAGTCTGGAGAAATATTAGCACCACTGAACTTAGAAAACTTTTTTCTCTAAAAAAAAGTAGACATTCAATAAATACTTGAATATGTTAACAGCTGTAATATTTAAGAAACTTAAATGCATACAAGCTTTACTACATCATTCAGTTTTGCCTTAATATATAGCAATAGCAGTTGATGATTTTTCTTTAAACAAATGCTCTTTGATTACTGAATTTGTGTGACTAGAGTAGCTCTCACATGTGTTTAAGGCTGGAAAAACCACCAGAGATACATCATGTGCAGTTCTACAACTTGTTTCTACACCCTGTTCCAGTTCTTTTTAGACCAGTCCCTGCTAATCTTAACTGTAATAGGCTTCATAGTCTTTTCAGTCACTGAATATACTTGCTCTCATTTCATCAGTTTGCTAATTTCAGACAGAGACTATGAAACAACAGACCTGTTCTATACCATTCAAAGCAGCATATGAAGAATCAAGGCTCAAGAACACTTATGGGTGAAGCTAGCTATCAAAAACAATCTTGGAATACTTCAACTAGGAAAACAAGCTGCAGGAGTTTACACTAATACACAAAACTTAACAGCACAAAATACCTTCAAAGACTTAATACAAATTCATATCATTCATTAGGAAAGAGACATACAATACAGTAAATCATTTTAGTTTCATCGCCAATTTGGTATTACATTGTTCTTAGGCCTTCTGTGCCATATTTGCACTACACCATGTGTCTGTAATGATGTTCATCAAATCAGACAAGTTGATGTAAAGCTGTAATTTTGAAAGGGTGCTTACAAAGGAGTAACAACTCCTAGCTTTCCCCCTTCTTCATTTCAAAGAAACTTAGAAGGCTGCGTTGAAATCCTGTTCAGTGGTTATAGCTGCAAGTCCAGGCTGAAGTACTGTGACTGTGTGAGCTGAGCCAGCAGGCTGCAGGCTGGAAGCAGTGCCAGAAGTCACTGTCAGCACTCCAGGCACAGACACATGGAATTGGAACATACTGCCCACCCCCAAAAATCCTAATTCTAACTGTCATTCAGAAAGTGCTTCCATAGGATAAACCATTTAGATTAGTCTTCAAGGGTTTCCTTTAACCAGGATTTGAGGTACTAGTGAACATAGCAGCAAGGATGATTCAAGTTCAGTGCTGCATGGTAGTACAAGCACAAGAATACTTAAGCATGTGTTATTTTTGAACATTTGAGGTTACAACGTAAGGTTAATAAGGTGAGTTTCACTACCAGACTAGAAAGGTAAACACACATTACAGCCACACACATTACAGAAAAGCAAAGCACTAGAAGAACGATTTTAGTAATTTGTCAATCCCAAATGTTTAATAGAACACACAGGTTCACTAGAGCAAGTCTGGAACCAAGTTATTTTAGATCATTTAAAATAACATAAAAATAAAAAAGCACTTCTTCTGCTTAAGCCAGACATGAAAACCAGGTATCATTGCAAGCAGACATTAAATAGTTCCCACAAAAATATTTAATTTCCACAGTATTTTCTTTCAACACCTTTAGCAAATTTTGTACCATAACTTTACAGGAGATGGTACTTAATGCAATATACAGAATATCAGGTCTGCTTTTTTTTTTTTGAGTTTTTTTTGTTTGTTTTAAACTTCTCTCTCCTATTTCATTCTCCTAGTCACTTCATAATTACTATGCAATTCTCCTTTTTACCTTAACATTTCCATTTGGAAAGTGAAATTTAAGAATGTTCACCACTGTACCCCTTTCAGGATACAATGACTGGGGTAACTGGACACAAGTCCAATGAACTATTTAAGCATTTTACATACAGTATATACATGGATAGCACATTCTGCAGCTTATTGAGGCTGGGACAACACAGACAATTTGCAGGACTGCTGTACCAGTAACTAACTCAGAGCTTCCTACATTAGAATGCCTGAAAAAGAAAATTTTTTTCAAACATTCAAGTCATCACATGATTACTTCCCACTGATGGGATTATTAACATGTGTGATTGCCTATATGGGTTCCACCACACGGATTCTCTTGAACATTCTCCAAAACAGCTATTTCCATGGCATCGTATTCTGATACTAACTTAGCAAAAGAAAAAGCAAAAGAGTTTTCATGTAAAAGCACATATAAGCGAAAGTCCACAAGAAGATAGCACACCCCCTGTGGTATCTGAGAGCGCTGACCTCAGAGATGTCAGTGTTCTTTCACCTTACGTTAAAGTGCTCAAAAGGGATCATGTAGCTGAGAAAGTCAGAACCAGTGCCAAATTCCAAAAGAGATTTGGAATGCTGACACTTGGCCTTTTAGGAACTATTCCCAAGGCCTTCAGTCCCTTAGTGCATCTGTCGTTCTTGCCCACCCCAGCAGGAGAACAGAYTAGTAAGAGAATTCACCTTCTACTAACTTGTAGATTTCATTTACCAACTCATCTGAACTCCTGTGAAGAGACATTTATATTCAAATTTAAGGACATAGAGATCATGAAATTACTTGGTATGCACCCCTCTGTTCACTGTCACTCAGAAACAGATGGCAGTATGCACACTGCTTGGATAATTTTTAAATCTGGGATGCTTAACTCTGTTTTGGAAGAGTTTGCAAGTTAACTAACTGTATAAAAATACAGTATAGCTCTATATTGCTTTGAAAAGCCTTTTTGCAAACTATTTTATCTGTACAGACTGGTAACAAGATTACCAGATAATATAATACATATTTAAAATAAAAAAAGAACTCTTAAGTCTGAACACTAAAGTCTAAATAGCTTGTTTAGAATAAAACAGTGTGACCCAGGAAAATTTTGCTCGCAAGGTTAGATTATAGAAGCATCGTTACTGGCTTTTCAAGGAAATTCTTGAATTCAACAAGCCATTGTGCTCCAACTGCTCCATCCACAACACGATGGTCACAACTAAGTGTAACGGACATCAYACTAGCCACATCAAATCTGAAAAAGAAGAGAAAATAAACACATAGTCCTCTGAAAATCCATGCCAAATCAGTGACACTAACAAAACAAAAAGCTTTTAACAGAAAAAACAGCAATAGCAGGTATTCTATAGCAGATAATCATAATGAATAGTCCGTTAGATCCAACCTCCATTAATTTGTCTCCTTTTTATTTCTAGTTTTACTTATACTTTTACCACATTTAAAGTACGTTTTCTTCTGTTAGAAAACATGAGGTACAGTCATGAAAGATAAACTACTTATCATAAACATTACCTGGGTATATGCCAGTGCAAGCAAGGCAGTGTTAYACAGATGACACTGGAATCATTAACCACCCCCCAGGATTTCCTTAAGGATGCAAATTTAARCATGTCATTAGAGAGGGACTAGTGCCTAAACTGTTGTGCACCCAAGACTTTTCTACAGCTTATCCCTCCCCTCAGAGTAAAAAACAGCCCTTTGTTAACTAGCAAGGAAGTTGTGCGGATAACTGTAGGGCAGATCAGTCAACGCTCACTGGAACAGGGTCACACAGCCATTAAGAGTAAAACACAAAATCTCCCTGTAGAAGGTACTGAAAGCAGTAGAGCATCAACAACTAATAAATGAAAAATTGATAATTTAACAGGAGTTAAATTTCTAACAGGAGTGTTAGAAAATTAGCCATTACTTCAAAGTTATAATCCAGAAGCAACTATACACAGAATCAACTTACCCCTTCTCATTATCTGCTGGCACCAGCCTTTTCTCTGAGGAACCAACTGCAAGAATGCAGGCTTGAGGTGGATTGATTATGGCAGAGAAATTCTTAACCCCATACATTCCTAAATTGGAAACTGTGAAAGTGCCACCCTGCAAGAAAAACACATTCATAGAGAAATTCACAGAAGCTGTCTTATGTGGCACATTAATCAAYCTGGCTGAGACACATCACAGACCAGACTTTGCTCATTCTGGACAAGAACAGAAGTCAAGAGCAGCAATAATTATTAGCTATCAGAGCCCCTCACCTGGAATTCGTGTGGCTGAAGTTTACCTTCTCGGGCTTTGGTTGCCAAAGAAACAACATCCTTACTGATGGAAGCCAGGCCCTTTATATGTGCATTAAACACAATAGGGGTTATAAGTCCTGCAGGAGTACTCACTGCAACACTAACATCCACGACGTGATTTCTGCAAGACACAATGTAGATGCAAGTTATTCTAGCAAGACATAACGAAAAGCTTTTCACAAGCATTAAGACAATTTCAAGTTAACATTCGTTTTGCGRTAACTATTTCACATTGTACACTGGCCTCAGACACAAAGCATTTAGCACTTTAACTAAAAACCCTCAGCCTTCACATTACACCTGTTCCCCTCCCACCTCAAAATCCCACCAGAAGATCTGCTATTATGCCATAAACTCTCTACTGAACAAAGAAAGTTTCTGGCTTCGACCGTACCATAAACTTACTGCCTAATAACTGTGTCCATCCATGAAGAATTAGCCTCAGGCACCTTCAAGCACGCCAGAGCCGAAGCTTTAATTATGAAGTCATTAACAGAAAGCTTAATATTATCCGAGACCTCCTGTAAATAAAGAAATTTGAAGCATCAGTTTCTCTCTCACACATTAACTCAATTAGTTTAGATAGTCACTCGCTGCAGCCCTGTTTAGAGAAAATCTTGGGTGGGGGAGTGGGGGGAATCACACTATCTGTAAGCTTTAATATTTGAAGTGCCACAATTATTCAGCAGGTGAATACACCACCCTCATAATTGAAGAATATATAAATTCTTGGGGGAGGATGTTATGTCCATTTCCCCAAACTTGGCTTAGCATTGGCACCTCGCTGAAAAATTAGGTGCTCTTTTTACCTTTTGCCATACCTTCCAGTTGAAAGAACTGGAAAACTCCAAGCAAACTACAAAGTGACTCTCTCAGGGAAATCAGAATATTAATGCACAGTACTTGATTAAAGCATTGCATTCTGTCATAAGACAGGCCAGAACTGATCCACAAGAAGTAGTACACGCAGTGAAAAAACTATTTTTCCTAAACCAAAGGAATGTATTACCAAAGAGCAGCGGGGGAGGGGGGGGAACCTGTGAGAGAATCTAGCTTTTTGTTCCCCCACACTCACACCATGACTCTCCAGCTGCCTTACCTGATTGAGTTCTTTTCTTAGCACCAGTACTTCTCCCATGTTTATATCAATAGACAGGTAGTAGTGAGGTATAGTTTGTTTGGACTGCATCAACCGCTGAGCGATGACCTGAGGGTCATTAAGGGAAGCAATTAAAATARCAGATCAAATCAGAAGACTCAAGATTGAAAATAACGGTTTCAGAAAGTGATAAAAGTCTTCTCACCCTCCGAATGTTGCTGATAGGGATATCCGTGAAGGTCCCTACTGGTGCTGCTGCAACTGCAGCAGCTGGAGGTACTGCCTCTACTGCTGGGGCCTGCAATTAGAGAAAGACAGCGCAGTTCACTGCACTATCCAAAGCCCATTTGACAGAGCAGGTCCGCGTGTGCAGCGAGTGCTGGGGCTGTGCCGTCTGTTGCTTGTGAGCAGCAGGTACTTTACTCTCTCGTCTTTCCTCCCTAGTCCCCAGTAGATTCTTTAGACATTTATAAACCCTGTGTGTGATTATTAAATCTAGTAGTGGACTGATTTTGAAGTGAAACTGATATACACTTCTATAGAGTTTCAAGAATGCTAAGTTCTGCTAAGTGATTGTGCTTCAGGGATTCAGCAGAGATGTATGCTACAGGGCACTTTCAAACTACACTCAGCCGCATGCCTTCCAGCAGTACGCAAGGCAGCACTTCCGTTACTTGCCTTTCATAACAGAGGATGATTTAAGAACAGAGTTAAGACAAGGACAACAACAGGCTGTCGGTTCACAACACTGACTTTCACTCTATTTGCCTCCTTCCTGCAATGTCAGATAAACTGCAACTAGGTTTACCTCAACCCAAAGCGATGTTGGGATCAGACGAATGCTTGGGAGCTGGAGCACAGAACTCGTTTTTTCAGTGAAATACAAACTGGACAAATTAAGGAAGAAAACTYCCTCCATGTTTCTGACAGGTTAAGCTTTGCAACGTAACAGTCACCATAGTTCATGCAGTATCATAACCCAACCAATCCAGGGACAACACTTCCATGTAATAGCTGCATGCTTACAGAGCATTTCCATCACTGTAACAATGCAGCCATTCTCACACATCTCAGGCTTACTTACAGGAGCAACTTTGGGTGGCACAAATGACTCCACATCTTTCTTGGTGATTCTACCATCTGGTCCAGTACCTAAGACAGTCAAAGAAAAAGATAAGAGGATAACAATTATTTGCAATTGGGCATTACTTATAAGGCTACCAGTTTTGTTTAACAGAGGTAAGTTATTTAACACAGGCCCTGAGGGTGAGGGAGAGCTGCAAATGTTCCTGACAGGAAAGAAAGGAAAGGATAGATAAGTATGCACGTAGAGGGACAGATACGTGACAGAGAGAGAACGGGAAAGGCAACTTACCTTTCACCTGGGCGAGGTTGATTCCTTTTTCTGCTGCCAGTTTCTTTGCCAGGGGACTAACTAGGACCCTTCCTTTCTGGGGAGGAGGCACAGCTGCCCCRACAGCTGGAGTGGGAGGGGCAGCAGGCTGCGGAGGAGGAGCAGCAGCAGGAGTTGCCATCACCTTAACAGAAGAATCAAAGCCACTAAGTTCAACAAAAGCCCTGATGGTTTCCCTCCAGTACAGTAAGAGGACACGACCATCTAATTATCAATCAAGGGAACAGCAAACAGTCATTAATCTGGGAGGATTTTCAGATTCAGAGATGCTTCCCTGTACCAAAGTCATATCAGAAACTTCCCAGGAAGCTGGCCAATTAAGCTGTTGAACTGTGCATCAAGAAAGGTGAAATAAATGATTTGTCCTAATTTGGGGGCACAAGGCATTAGAACAGTTTTGAGCAAGTCTGGCAAAGAGATCATAAGTGATCTGCTCCCGTGCTTGCAGGGCAAACAGGATGACCCTAACAAGTAATACTCATCACCAATGAATGTGTTAGCCTGGCACTTGCAAGATCATATATGTTATTACCGGAGCTACGGCTTCACAGGGTCAAACCGGCAGAACTGTTCAGGTCAGACCAGTAATTCTCAGTAGTCCCCACAGTTCCCCTCCCTTACTAAGGATGGTCCTTACTGGTGGAGGAGGAGGGGGAACAGCAGCTTGTGGCTTCAAGTCAACTACTCCGGTCTCCCGGTAGTCAGCAAAGGCTGGAATATCAGACTCTTTCTCCACAATGATGCAGAGAGGTGTTCCTAGTGGCACATCCCTTGTTCCTTCAGGCACTAAAATTTTTGCCAAATAGCCTTCTTCCTGCACTTCAAAGCCTGGAAGGGAAAGAAACAAAACTGTTTTGGTGCCTACTACAGCTGAAGAGTTCTTCTAAACAATGCTTCTAAAGACTTTGGTAGCTAAAGCCCTGTCATTTTTTAGCAGGCAAGAGAATCCCTCTCCATGCAACCAGCAGGTAGACATTTCTGTGCTTTGTACATGTATTACAACAACAGATGAAGACATAGAACAGTTTTTAGAAGCTCCACTGTCTAGCTCTGCACTAGAATAAGATGTAACAAACCCGTTTCTAGTTTCCCACAGCACTGTATCCGGGGCAGCTGCAGAATTGTTCGCACAAAAGCTACTCTGGATCCTCCTCTTTTAAGACTATACTGCCCCATCTCGGCTACGGAGCTGACTCACCTATTGTGGCTTTATCTGTCTCAATTTCTGCCAGTAAGTCTCCTTCATTCAGTTTCTCCCCAACCTTCTTCTCCCACCTCTGCACTGTGCCCATTGTCATCGTAGGTGACAGTGCAGGGAGWGTGACCTGTGAAGCCAGCAAATACAAGTGTATTAGACACTGATAACCCAAAAGGAACAGAAATAGAATTCTTACTCCTAGCTAAGTGCTGTCAAACAAAATAAGTAGGTGGTTGTTGCTGCACTCAGATCTGGTTCCACTGAAGCAAAGCACTGTGCCTTCTCTCTAGTYTGGCTTCTTTAATCAAGGCTTAAGAAAGCAAGCAGAAGCAAAAGCCATACTGAAGTGTTTAGTACTGCCACTACACAGGGAGTGTCTTGCAGTTGCTATCTGTAAGACCAAAGGGAAAACTGAAACAAGTCACCTTGTCTCCTGCAAACAGGTTTGGCTCCTTTAAAAATTATATACATTTGTCCTCCAATAAGCACACTAAGATGCTGTATGTTTTCACATGCACACTGAATATATGCAACAGAAACAGCATGCGTGTTCACAGTTTCAGAGCAGAACTGGATGGAAAAGACAAGCAGTGGGAAGAAAACCAGTTTAGCAGTAGAAACACAAGTCAGATTAAGGAGTTTTGAATTAACTCTTTGATCAATCACYGATTTCCCACAACACCTCAGACAAATCAGTTTCCATACATGTCATCTGTAAAACGAAATTAGCAGCAATTTCCTATTTCAAATGAATTTAGTAGAAATATAGCCATAACAAAGCACTCAAACACAACAGCAACAGACGTACACTTCAATATCTAAGGAGAATGAAAAGATTGCCCACAAATACAATTCATTATTAGTTACCCACAGACACATCTGGTGTGTTCGCCACAGTACCACACTTCAGTCCTGCTCACATCTCAGAGCGAGACATCAGCGCTTATTCACRCTTCACACTTGGTCTTTTTATGTCAGAAATGCCTAAATCATGCAAACACGGCAGGTTTTTCTGGGCTGTCTAAGAATCCTAGAAAGACAAGCCTCCCCTCTACTGACAGCAGAAACACTAAAATAACTTTCAGAAGACAGCTTACTGCAACCTCCAATGACACTGAGTTTAAACATGCAACAATTTCGGCGGCTGACACACCTGCAACTCTAACTGGTAACTTCCCACTCCAGACAGTATTTATGACACAATGACCTGGAGCCAGCAATGCCAAAGGCACAGAAAAAGAGTGCAACAAACATGAATTAATTAGCAATACTCTCTTACCTGCATATGAGGAGGGTAAGAGCTGCCAGGCGCCTGAGGAGAAGGCTGAGATGGTGGCGAGGGAGCTGCAGCTGGAGGAGGAGGCACTGCTGCTGCAGGGGGGGCAGATGCTGCAGAATCCAGCGTGTAATTTTTAAAGGCATCAACATGTTCAGGCCTAGAAGAGGACATGGAACCACAAAACCAGTCAGGCTGCTGTCTCTAAGCCTTTCATGCAGGGCATCCAAGCAGCCCCAAGAAATAAAATTCAATCAAAATGTTATCAAAATACATACTTTTCAACTGTGATACATATTATGGCCCCAATAGGCACATCCCTTGTTCCTTCTGGCACCAGGATCTTGGCTAAGTAACATTCCTCCACACTCTCAAAGCCAACTGTGGCTTTGTCTGTCTCCACCTTTGAAAGCGAACAGGATGTCATTATGGCGAAGGAAAAGAGTGTCGAACTCGGAACCTCCCCAYCTGAGAGCAGGGAGTCCCAAAGCACACAGCTCTAACAAAATCACCCTGTCCCACCAGCTCTGGGCAGACATGCTCCAAAGTAAGCCTCGCTCCTGCTCCAGAGAGAGGAAGAGCAGCAGCAGATCTGAGAGGCTGTTAGTCACTGGTTACTGGCAGCATCTCCAGAAGATCTGTGCCAAGGTGYGTGTGTGTGTGTGTGTGGCGGGGGTGATGCAAGGGCCGCGGGCACGCAGGCAACCTGTYTGAAACGCAGCGCAGCCCGTGCCCTGGAGATACCTCTGCTATGAGCTCCCCTTCGCTGATCTTGTCGCCCTCCTTCTTCTCCCAGCGCGCGATGGTGCCCATCTGCATGGTGGGGGACAACGCCGGCAGGGCCACCTGGCAGGAGCAGGRCAGAGTGTGAGCACCGGGGCGGCCCCGGCAGCGGGATCCCCAGCACGGGCGGGGAGGGCGGCGCCCCCCGGCTCCGCCAGCCGCCTGCCCCGGGGCGCCGAGCCGGGCTGCCCGCGGGGGGAGCCAGGCCTCAGCGTGCGGGGTGAGGGGCGGCCCCGGGACGGAGGAACCGGGGCTGCCCGGGCGGAGYGGCTGCCCCCCGGCAGTCCCGCGGGCTGCAAGGGGGCCGGGCCGCCCCCCCGGAAGAGGGGGGGGGTCTCTTACCTTCTGGTGCGCCGGGAGGCTGCAGCAGCGGCGCGGGACGAGCCGCGGCCAGGCGGGCGGCAGCAGCAGCCCCCCGGGCCGAGCCGCGGGGCCGGGGC